>NC_142469.1:56625083-56925500 GCF_049115385.1 Moschus berezovskii
ACTTATGCTAAAGCTGAAACTCCAATACTTTGGCCACCTCATGCGGCGAGCTGACTCACTGGAAAAGACTCTGATGTTGGGAGGGATTGGGGGCAGGAGGAGACCGGGACGACAGAGAATGAGATGGCTGGATGGCATCACCGACTCGATGGACATGAGTTTGAGTGAACTCCAGGAGTTGGTGATGGACAGGGAGGCCTGGCGTGCTGTGATTCATGGGGTCGCAAAGAATCGGACACGACTGAGCAACTGAACTGAACTGAAAACTAGAAAAGTAATTAGTAGATATAAATATCGGTAAGTAAACAAGGTTTCAGCCTACTGTCAATAGGAAAAATTAAATCAAAACCATTCAGTATGAACATGTATTCTTCCAAAGAACACTTAAAAGTTTGAGAATGAGGAAATAGGCAGTCTCAAACATTCTTACTGGGTGTGTAAAATGGAAAAGCTTTTAGAAGGTGGAACTTGGTACATTTATTGAAACTTAAAATTCAGGTATTCTTAGAGAGAAGGTATTTTCCTAGATATTAACCATGGAGAAATGTTTGTGAGTGTGCCTGAAACTTCATGTGGAAGATATTCATTGCATTATTATTTATCCAGAGAAGAAAAGGTCAGCAACCTAAATGTTAAAAATAGAGAAATGGGTCAAAGAAATGATGATCTGTAACTACTGAGACATAGGATGTAGTTGTAAAAAAAATTGAAGTTCTTTGTGGGTTTTTTTAAATGGCCATTTTTCCTGTTAGAGTTTATTTTTTAAGGGCAGTTTTATTTTCTATTTTTAATTTTTTATTGGAATATGATGGCTTTACAATGTTGTGTTTCTGCTGTACAATGATGTGAATCAGCCATATGTGTATATATATCCCCTGTCTCTCAGACCTCCCTCCCACCCCTCCAGGTCATCACAGAGCCCCAAGCTGAGCTCCCTGTACTTTATAGCAGGTTCCCACTAGCTATCTGTTTTACACGTAGTAGTGTATATATGTCAATCCCCATCTCCCAATTCATCCCGCCCTCTCCTTTCCCCCTACCTCCCTCACCCTGTGTGTCCACACATGTTTTCTACATCTGCGTCTCAATCCCTGCCCTGGAAATAGGTTCATCTGTACCATTTTCCTAGGTTCCACATATGTGCATCAATAAATATTTGTTTTTCTTTCTGATTTACTTCAATCTGTAGAACAGACTCTAGGTCCATCCACATCAATTTCATTCTCATAATGGCTGAGTAATATTCCACTGTATATGTGTATTTCTTTGAAATCCCCACAAGGACAATAGTGTGGAGAAAAACACTGGGATGGTGGAGCTTATCTTCTGTCTTGCATATTTGCCCATGGCTCATGCACTGAGCAGCAGAACTGTGGTTCCATGCTTTCCTCCTTCATAGATAAGGTTTCTCTATAGTGCAGGCATAGACAGAGGCCCCGTGACATTCATAATGATATTCTTTTTCCTGGTGCAATTTCTTTTCAATTCATTCTCCTTCTAATCCAAAACTATTCAGGAAGAAGCATTTCTTTTTTATAATTTCTGCATCTCAGAGAAACTAAAGCTAATGGATTTGAGATTCATTGAAAGTTTCTGTAGAAAATCTGCATTTCAGGGATTTATATTATAAATCAACATACCATCTTGGTCTCTTCTATGAAAGTCATTGCTGTAAGTCAAGAGATGGTCTAGCAGCTATGACTTGGGAAGTTGCAAATAGGGTTGTATAAGATAAAATTCTTGTTGTTTTGCTAACAGAACCTAAGCTTGTATCTGCTTCCTTTCCTGCTTGATTTCAGAGAACTTAATTCTGTTATAGCTGGATATATCTGTATTAAAATTTAGTTTCTTTTGGAGAGTCAGTCTGGACCAGAAAATTTTTTCTTTCTAGTGCTAGTATTATCACAGTATTATTTTAGTCCCTGTCAAGTTCAAGCACGGCCTCTGAGTTTTTTCTCCCTTAGAGATCCACGGGGTCTAGGCCCCCATCCGAAGTGTGGGGTGGGTGGAGAGGAAGCGTGGGGGTGACAAGGTGGTCTCCTTCCCCAGCCTTACGTGGTCTGTAAGTTGCTGCTTCCCATGGTGGGCAGTGGTGATGTGACTGATGTGGGCTCACTGGGTTGCACTTGAGATGTCCTTGAGGCACCCCACCCAGCTTCCTGGTGAAGTAATCCCAGGGGCCCTTTCTGCCCCCTCATGAAGTTCCACTTACAACCTCCACTAGTAGGGAATACACATGCCCACTGGTGATCTTGGGGGGTGCTGGCTGAGTGTGCTTCAGGCTAATTTATGTGCTAAATTCCAACACAAGGTGACCTGTCTGGGAGAATTTGGGGGCAGTCTTTGCTCAGGGCTTTCAAGGCAGGCCACTTGGTGCCCCTGCTGTCCCCTTACTCTGGCCACAGAGATGTGTTGCAGGTCTTGCCTGAGAGCAAACACCTGAGATGAGATGCAGAATCCATCTTCTTTATTCAGAATCACCCCAAATTCAGAATTCCAGGCAAAATTCTCCTGGGCACCTCCCTCTTCAACCATCACCCTCCCCTAACTACAAATCCCCCTAGAAGAAGGGGCAGCACTAGTTGTTCTTACCTGCCTTCTCATGTTGTGTCTCCACAGTCTTCACCTCTCTCACCACCGTGACAGCTAGGTGCTGTGAACTGTGCTTGAGGGCGTGTTTCCTTGAACTTAGAATCTAAAGAATTCTGTGTTCGTCCATTCCCTTTCCCTTCTGCTCAACTGTGATCCCTATCTACAGTAACCTATGCTCTTCCTGTTTAAAAATCGGAGGGAGAAAGTTCCTGCAGGCAGGCTAGAACCACAGGACAGAGCATTTTTAGTTCTTTATTTATATCATCTCTTCCATGAAGCAGGGCTTAAAAGAATCCAGTGAATGAGAAATGAAGGAAAAAATTGAGATGCATTGTTAAAGTGATTTTTTTTTAATACAAATGTTCAGAAACTTGTATTTTTGCAAATTCCCTTGGTGAATCCCTTGATAACTGGGTTAGGAATAATGCTCCTGCTGATCATCTTCTTCTTGGCAGCAGAGCAATAGTGATGGACCCAATGAGATGGACACTCCCGATTCCAGAGCATCTGTGAACATCTGGCATCTGGGTGGCTGCTTGATTAGAGTAAGAGAAGCAGAAAAGGAAAGATGGAAGCTCAGACAAGAGATGATGGAGCCAGCTGTTGGCTGTTCTTCTGAAGCCTGGCTGTGCTCACTGACACTGTGGGAGCTTCACCAGTGTCTCTCTGATGACCCCACTTTTTGCTTTGTTAGGATGGGTATTTCAGCCTTAATCTCCCCAAAGAGGTGAAAATTGGTTCTTGATAGGGGAGTTAAAAGAATCTTAGATATAATAAAATTGTATTCCTTCATATTTAATTGTTCTCATTAGGGAGAAATTTAATTTAATCTAAATTTTAATTAATTAATCAGAATGACTTAATTTAAATTCATTGATTAAAATAAGGTTTTCTCCTTAGGGGAATGGTAGAGAAAAAGAAGGTTGAGAAATATGCAAGACAAGTTGACTGAGGCGCGTACACTTTCCCCTAAATTTTAAAAACAACAAAAAGCAAACGGAGGAGAGAAGAAAAGCAATTCCGTCCCTCGAAGTCCCTAAGATTTCATTAAATTCTATGATTCCCATTCATTCTTAGAGTAGCAGGAAGAAATCCACATTCCTTTTTTGTTTTTTAAACTATTTTTTAATTATTTATTTATTGGCTTTGCTGTCTTTGTTGCCACCCGGGCTTTTCTCTAGTTGCAGTGAGCTGGGGCTACTCTCTGGGCTTCCCAGGTGGCACCAGTGGTAAAGAGTTCACCTGCCAGTTCAGGAGACATGAGAGACACGAGTTCAATCCCTGGGTCAGGAAGAGCCCCTGGAGGAGGGCATGGCAACCCACTCCATTATTCTTGTCTGGAGAATCCCAAGGACAAAGGAGCCTGGTAGACTATGGTCCGTAGAGTCGCAAAGAGTTGGACACAGCTGAAGTGACTTAGCAAGGAAGCAAGGGGGTACTATCTAGTTACAGTGTGTGGACTTCTTTGAGGTGGCTTTCGTTGTTGTGACGTGCAGGCTCTAGGGCGCAAGGGCTTCAGTTGTGGCAGCACATGGGCTCCGTAGTTGTGGCTCCCTAGCTCAGAGCACAGGCTCAAGAATTGTGGTGCACTGGCTTAGCTGCTCCACAGCATGTGGGATCTTCCCAGACCAGTGATTGAACCCGTGTCTCCTGCATTGGCAGGTGGATTCTTTACCACTGAGCCATCAGGGAAGCCCAGAAATCCACATTCTTACTGTCCTGTCAGAGAAAGAGAACTTAAAGTGGGTCTTAAGTCTGGTAATCAATGAACCAGCTAGCGTAGGTTCAACTTAACTCATATGTTGATCACCACTTCTCTGTTCTGCACTGAAAATAGCCAAAGATCAGCAAAGTGATATGACAAGAAATAAAATTTGACTATAAAAATAATAAGCCAATCATTTTACTATTCTGTAACTTTTTGGGGGTTGATGAGGAAAATAATATTCTTACTCCCAATATTGAAAAAAGTTTAGAAAAAGGACTTATTTCTCCCCGTGTTACCGTAATTTTCCATGTCATTCTCCTCTGAACTCTGAAAAAATTGTCTGCAGGAGTTTGAAGGTTCCGTTAATGAGTGTGTTGATTTAAGGTAATATAGCCTTTTATAATGGAGAAGGCAATGGCAAGCCACTCCAGTACTCTTTCCTAGAGAATCCCATGGATGGAGGAGCTTGGTGGGCTGCAGTCCGTGGGGTTGCTAAGGGTCGGACACGACTGAGCGACTTCACTTTCACTTTTCACTTTCACATTGGAGAAGGAAATGGCAACTCACTCCAGTGTTCTTGCCTGGAGAATCCCAGGGATGGGGGAGCCTGGTGGGCTGCAGTCCATGGGGTCGCTAAGGGTCGGACACGACTGAAGTGACTTAGCAGCAGCAGCAGCAGCAGCCTTTTATAAAGCCAGATTAAAGAATATGCTATCTATGCAAGAAAACAAATTGTTTTGTTTGGACAAAACAGTTGGACAACTCTCTTCTCTACATCACAGTAATGTCCACAAGAATCATTTGAATTGGAAAATAAACAAGGTAATGAAAGCCTTTCTTCTGCCTCATAAAAAAATCTCCATTACTTGAAGGGATATTGGTCCTACCTATTTCTGCTGCTGCTGTTGCTGCTAAGTCACTTCAGTCGTGTCCGACTCTGTGTGACCCCATAGATGGCAGCCACCAGGCTCCTCCGTCCATGGGATTTTCCAGGCAAGAGTACCGGAGTGGGGTGCCATTGCCTTCTCCCTACCTATTTCTATATAATCTCAATCATTTTATTGTTGTTCCATTAAAACTGTTACTCTTTTAGGCATTTAAATAGCTAAAGAATCTCTTTGGTGATATAAGTGAGACTCTACTTGGATCCTGTCACATGTCTTGGTTATTTTAATTCTAAAATTTACTGTGGCCTCTTGGCTAATTGGTTAAGAGGTTCTTTTCCCTTCCATTCACCTCTTTTAAAATTACCTTGAGTTCTGAAAGCAGTAAAAGTGATCTTCAAGTTGCCTTATTCACTCCTCTTGAACATATAAGTAGTTACCTAAAAGGAACCTGAAATATGGGATATTTTAAATTTTGTAGATGACACAATAGGAGCGCTAACAGTGGGTAGACTTGGTGAATCATTGGTTTATCTCATGTATCCCCCCCAAAATATCTGACTAACTTTTCTTTAAAACTTTCACTTCATTATGGGGTAAAGTCTGAGTCCTTTGTGTACTCATCTATATTAGGTAACATAAATGTCACAGATATTTATTTATAAATCAATGGGAAATGTTGCCAGCTTAAGACAAAAAAAAGGAAAGCTTAATTCAAGAACAGAAGAGATATAAGTATTAAATATTTAGGGTCTTTCTCTGGCATTGCAGATCAGGAATTGCAATTACTATCTATCACCCATGCCATAGGTAGGTATAATTTTTGTTCATTATAAGATTCCTTCTTCAATAATAAGATTAGGATGGAGAGGCTACACAATACCCATCGAACTGAAAAGAGCCTCTTTCAGATGCAAGTAACAAAATCTCATAGCATGAGCAGATTTATTGGCTCCTGTATAGCCCAGGGTGGAGTTGGCTTCCAGCTACTTCGGGTGGAAGTTTCACTTTGTCTCTCAGCTGGGTTCTGCTTTCCTCTCTGAGGTCTCTTCTTCAGGCTTTATTCTGTGACGAGAAGACTGGAGGAAAGATTCTGAACCACGCCTTCCTGGACCTACAGCACTTGTTCCCTGTTACCCCTGGACCTACCTTGACCCCTAGCATAGTGACTGAACACTACACCTGTTCAGACTTATGGTAGCTTCTAGTCTAGCTTAGCTAAATCCTAGACTATTGCTTATTGACTACCATTTTATTGCTTTCTAGACATTATTCTAGAGTGGTGACATTCTATGAGCACTAAATGCATGATTGGTTTGTGTATTTCTTTTTAATTTTTTCTAGATTAAAAAATTTTTTTTTTGCTACACTGAATGGTTTTCAGAATTTTAGTTCTCCTACCAAGGGTTTAACCCATGCCCTTTGCATTGGAAGCTTGGAGTCCTAACCACTGGACCACCAGGAAATTCCCATGATTGATTTATTCTTTAAAGATTCATGATTCTTGAACCTGGTTGTATACTTGAACACTCAGGTGGTATTTTATAGATATTTATAAATATTCTTACCTAGGGCATACCCCAGAGCAAATAAATGAGAATGTCTTGGAATGGGGACCAGGTACTGTTTTATTTAAAAATATCCCCACCCCCAATGGACTTCCCTGGTGGCTCAGATGGCAAAGAATCCACCAGCAATGCGGGAGACCTGGGTTCAATCCCTGGGTTGGGAAGATCCTCTGGAGAAGGGCATGGCAACCCATTCCAGTATTCTTGCCTAGAGAATCCCTATGGACAGAGGAACCTGGCGGGCTACAGTCCATGGGGTTGCAAAGAGTCAGACACGACTGAGCGATTAAGCACAGCACCACCACCAGTAATTCTAATATATGTCATTAGTCAGTGGTATGCTGGTAAATGTGGTAAACTCCAGCTCTCTGGAGTGGAGGGGTGGGGAGGAAGAAGCTCTGATTTGTCGGGTTTGCTGATTTCAGTGGTGTAAATACTCCCACCTTGGCCAGTTCAAGCTGTGAACATGTGAAAATGGGAAGACATGTTCACAACTGACTCTGGTGAGTTGTGACCCATCTCCAGCACAGGATACACATTGGTACAAACACAGGTTAGTTGATTAGTAGCTAATTCTTTGCAGTACTTCATACTGTTGACTAATCCCTTTTTCCTGAAAAGCTGGGTTTCTGGGATATAACATTTCCTAAGTCTCTTCCTGTCTCCCTGGATGTTCTCTCAATCTTCATTTCAGACCTACCATGTTTTAACCAAACTACATGTTGGATCACCTCAGTACTTGGTCCTGGGCTCTATTCTCCTTACCCTAAGCTCTGTCTTACCCTGAAGGTCTCATTCCTACCCTTGCTTTAATTCCTATCCATGTAATCATGACTGAGTATTAAGCCTTCAGCAGTGACATTTCTCCTGGGCAGACCCCAATATCTGCCTGCCTACTACTCTCCACATGGATGGCTCAGCTCTGGCTCAAGTTCAACATTATAAAAATGATGCCTGTGGTTTTTCCTTCATCTTCCTAAACCCATGGCCCTCCAGTTTCTAGAGTGCAATGAATGGCTTGCCCATTCACGTCGTTGGATAAGCCAGCATCCAGAGTCATGTTGACACCTTCATATCAAACTATCACTACATCCTGCTGAGCTTTACTTTCTTAAACTGTTCTTGAAACCATTCGCTTCTCCCCATGTTTTGTCCTCAAATGACCCCCAGAGGAGAGAGAGGCTGACTCCCAGAGAGGTGCATCTGAAGGGTGAATTCACGTGAAGGGTGAATAGGAAATTGCTGAACAAGGGGAGGAAGGTATTCTGGGCAGAAAAGGCTGCACACTTACTGTCACCATGACAGACTCAGATGCCACTTTATATCTCTCCCTGCCTTTTCTCTCGGTATCTCAAAATGCAGGTAAAACAGCAACTTGATTCTGACCACATCTCTATAGTTTGAATTATTCTTCTCCGTCTTGGGAGATGGCCCAGTTCTCCATCCACCAGTTGCTAAATGCAAACACCTGGGAATTGTCAGTTTTCACCCCCACATCCAGTTCCTCGGCAGGTGTTATTGGTTCCACCTACTACACTCTGAATCAGTCTACTTTGCCCAGTCTTGACTGCTACTACCCTTGTCGAAGCAACTCCATACATGCTGCAATCATAACTGTACTCTTCTGAGCAGCTGCCCTCAAATTCTTTTTCAACATAGTTCAATGGATTTAATAAAAGCAATTTAGGTCATATTTCCCCCTTGCTTAAAATCTTTCAGTTGCTACCCTTCACACTTAGAAATAATTGCAACTCCTAGCTCAGCCTACAAGTCTTCATACAACCTAGACCCAGACAACTTTTCCTGCCACGTCCACTGCTAACCTCACTCTAGTCTCCACCAGCACTGGCTTTCTTTCTGTTTTACAAACATACAAAGCTCCCTTCCCCCTCAATGTTTCTCCTTCTCCCCAGTCTGAGGAACCTTTATTCTTGCTGTTCCCTTCCTGGAATTATCTGATCTCAACTCTTCATCGCCAAGAAGACTTTCCTGGCCATATATCCTTAATCAGTCACCATTCCACGCATCCCTCTTGTGGGCCATCATATTACACTGTTCCGTGTTCTTTATAGCACTTCTAATCATTTGAACCTTATTCATTTATCTGTGTACTCCCCATTCTCTATGAGAATATATCCCTCCTCCCATTTATTACAACGGCCTCTGTGGGTGAAGGGATCTTATCTGTCATATTTATCCCTGTTTTCTCTAGAACTGTGCCTGGAATGTAGTAAGCGCTCAGTAAATACTTATGGTTGACAAATATTTACCCTTGAAAATGTATTCAAAGATAAGGACAAGAATAAAGTGACCATTTACTCTATAAGTGTTTTGTTCAAATGATGTGTGTGGCTTCAGGCAATCAATTATCCCTTATTTGATTCCTTACTCTGTAAAATACAGATAATAATATTTCCTATATATTTGCTAATATAAAGAATTTAACCATGAGAATACGAAGTATTTTTATAGAATAAATATATAGTAAATAAATATGTGGTTGGGACACCAACTATTAAATCATGATTGTCTATAGCTTCTCTCCCCACCAGCTTCTAAGGAGCCCAAGTCTTGGCCTGATTACATGAATGAGAGTAAGGAGTAAGGAGGAAATTGAAGAGGAAAGGAGGTTAATGGGATTTATATTGCAGCCGGAGAGGATTACTCATTGAAAAGAAAAAAAATAAAAGGTCAAAAAAGAGAGGGGGGAAAAAAGAGCTAGAAAGATGCTCTCTGACTAAATTGGAGGGTGGGTTTTGGAGAGATGAGAGGAAGGAAAGAGCATTCGGATCAGCTCTGGCACAAGTCAGTGTGCATGGGAAGCCAGGGGTGTGGAGAGGGAAAGAGGATTTCGAAAAGATTTGCAGTGTTTTATGAGTCCTTTTGCTGGCACTTCCAGATGACCGTAAAGACTTAATTTCATTTCCAATTAATTTTTTGGCCACCAGTTTGTTTCTTCATGGCAAACCCTCACTCAGCCCCTTTCTGGGACTGACCTTGGGGAGCGAGCAAGCAGGCCTGGCTTTGTGAGGGCTGCAGAGGGAAATGTAAGTGTCATCACTGGCCCCTGATCATATTCCATACAACACATTCCACAGACTTAGCTAGGAAATCATGTCTCAAAGGCAGCCTACTTGCATGCTGGGAAATGGGAAGACAAAGAACTCAAATAAAGGAATTTCTCCAATGAGGGAGGTACTGGACCAAGAGCATGGGGATATTTGTTATACATCTGAGCTGTATTATACAGCTGAGCCGGGATTTTACCGAGCTGAATCTGACTCCAGAAAAGCCTATGACACAGTGCCTTCCTGCCACTGATAACATTAAGAAACCTTAGTCTTGCCACTGGAAGGCTGGGGGATGGATCTGGCTTTGGTTTTTACCAGCCATGCAACTTGAGGAACATGGAAACCATATCCTCATTTCTAAAATGAAATGTTGAGCCAAGTCAGTGGCTTCAGACACTAGTCTGAAAGGCAGCCTCAGTCTATGAGGAACTTTTCATTGGTCAGTGAGTGGAGAATAAAAAAAAAAGATAATGTTACATCTAAATCATTATATATTTGTTACTGGAAGATTGCTAAGTGCTGATTCTTGGAAATGACTGTTCAATTTTTTATTGTAAAAATAATTTTATTTTATGATATCATGGTGATATAGATAGTAGTTCTTTTCGAAGAAAAAAACGATCTTGGCATATCAATATAGAAAGGTCCAACCCTTTTGTTGGTCCATCACCAGCTGTGAACTCATTGAATTGGATTATATATAAAGTCCCTTCTAGCATTGAAAATCTTAACTAGGGAGGAGAGTTTCAAAGTCAAATACTTGAAGAGTCCATTCAATGAGTTTAATGATGAGTTATGCTAGGTGTAGAATAACAGGTACCAAGCTGCTTTTAACAATCACACTATAAGATTTACTAGATACACTGCCTTTTAAAAAGCAGAACCCATCTCAAGCAAATAATAGGCAAATAAAGGTGTCTGTGGCTGCTGGCTACCACTCTGCCAACCCTGATATTCTCTCAATAGGCCCTGACTTCACATCTTGAGCCAAGCAAAAAGACTCCATATAACAGCATATAAAGACATGCTCTTGGGAATTCTCTGGTGATCCACTGGTTAAGATTTTGCACTTCCACTGAAGGGGGCATGAGTTCAATCCCTGATGGGGGAGTAAGATCCCAAAGCACAACTTTCCCCACAAAAAACACACGTTCTTGTAGTCAAACTCCGTGATGATGTGAAGCACTTATAGGCCTCAGTGTAAAGTAATCTTATTGCCATGCTAACTAATGAATGAAATTTTTAAATAATTATGTGCTTAAATACTCTGGTGGGGAATTCAAAGCAGAAATTCAGACTATTAGAACTGTCTTTATATGCTGTTATATGGAGTCTTTTTGCTTGGCTCAAGATGTGAAGTCAGGGCCTATTGAGAGAATTTGAAAAAACACAAGGTGAACTTCTGTATTGACTATGTCACAGCATCAGATTGAACAGCAGAATTGCTAGGTCTCATTCTTAACATTTTTATTTTATAATTTCTTCATGAATATGAAAGTGTCCCCACAAAGTTAATGAAATAAGCAGTTGGGCTACCATCTGCATTATGACATCTCAAAAACAAGAATTAAAGTTCCTCTAACCATTTTCTAATTTCAGGAATAGCCATATAAGCTTTTAAATATTTTCCAAAAGTTTTAGCTTTTTGAATTGTCAGCTTCATGAACTATTGGAAAATATCTGGTCCTATATTGTAGCTTTAATCCATCTTCCTGTTCAGGGTGTAGAAAAGAGAATCAGCTTCAAAAGCAATGATCTCCTAGAGGTGTATAAAATGAGAAGACACAGTCACTCTACCTAAACCTTTGTTTGGATATATGACTGTAGGTGTGGCCAGAAAGGGAGTTTCTAGACACAGTTGGCATCCAGCCCCCTTGGTGCTGCTTCCCCACAAAGAGTCCAACAAGAAAAAAACAAGTGTGATGGGTTTGAGCATGATTTGAGTAACACAGAGACAAGAACTGGAAGCTTTGAGAGATAAGTGACTTGAAGTCGCTTGTTTAGTTGCAGGGCCTCCTAGGATAGGGGGTCTTCTGAGGTTCCCTCTGGGGGCTCGAGGTGGAGCGAATATGAGGACACTCAACCCCCAGTTGTTAGTTGCTAGAATACTTATTAGTGTTCTTCCCACTACACTAGACTGTTCAGTTCAGTTCAGTTCAGTCACTCAGTCGTGTCCGACTCTCCATGACCCCATGAATCACAGCACGCCAGGCCTCCCTATCCATCACCAATTCCCGGAGTTCACTCAAACTCATGTCCACAGAGTCGGTGATGCCATCCAGCCATCTCATTCTCAGTCGTCCCCTTCTCCTACCGCCCCCAACCTTTCCCAGCATCAGAGTCTTTTCCAGTGAATCAACTCGTCGCATGAGATGGCCAAAGTATTACAGTTTCAGCTTTAGCATCAGTCCTTCCAATGAACACCCAGGATCGATCTCCCTTAGAATGGACTGGTTGGATCTCCTTGCGGTACAAGGGACTCTCAAGAGTCTTCTCCAACACCACAGTTCAAAAGCATCAATTCTTTGGCGATCAGCTTTCTTCACAGTCCAACTCTCACATCCATACATGACCACGGGAAAAACCATTGCCTTGACTAGATGGACCTTTGTTGGCAAAGTAATGTCTCTGCTTTTCAACATACTATCAAGGTTGGTCATAACTTTCCTTCCAAGGAGTAAGCGTCTTTTAATTTCATGGCTGCAATCAGCATCTACAGTGATTTTGGAGCCCAAAAATATAAAGTCTGACACTGTTTCCACTGTTTTTCCATCTATTTCCCATGAAGTGATGGGACCAGATGCCATGATCTTTGTTTTCTGAATGTTGAGCTTCAAGCCAACCTTTTCACTCTCCTCTTTCACTTTCATCAAGAGACTTTTGAGTTCCTCTTCACTTTCTGCCATAAGGGTAGTGTCATCTGCATATCTGAGTTTATTGGTATTTCTCCCGGCAGTCTTGATTCCAGCTTGTGCTTCTTCCAGCCCAGCGTTCCTCATAATGTACTCTGCATATAAGTTAAATAAGCAAGGTGACAATATACAGCCTTGACGTACTCCTTTTCCTATTTGGAACCAGTCGGTTGTCCCATGTACAGTTCTGACTGTTGCTTCCTGACCTGTATACAGAAGAAATGGAGTAGCCATCATGGTCAACAAAAGAGTCCGAAATGCAGTACTTGGATGCTATCTTAAAAACTGCAGAATGATTTCTGTTCGTTTCCAAGGCAAACCATTCAATATTACAGTAATCCAGGCCTATGCCCCAACCAGTAATGCTGAAGAAGCCGAAGTTGAACAGTTCTATGAAGACCTACAAGACCTTTTAGAACTAACACCCCAAAAAGATGTCCTTTTCATTATAGGGGACTGGAATGCAAAAGTAGGAAGTCAAGAAACACCTGGAGTAACAGGCAAATTTGGCCTTGGAGCACGGAATGAAGCAGGGCACAGGCTAATAGAGTTTTGCCAAGAGAACGCACGGGTCATAGCAAACACCCTCTTCCAACAACACAAGAGAAGGCTCTACACGTGGACATCACCAGATGGTCAACACTGAAATCAGATTGATTATATTCTTTGCAGCCAAAGATGGAGAAGCTGTAAACAGTTAGCAAAAACAAGACCAGGAGCTGACTGTGGCTCAGATCATGAAATCCTTATTGCCAAATTCAGACTTAAATTGACGAAAGTAGGGAAAACCACTAGACCATTCAGATATCACCTAAATCAAATCCCTTATGATTATACAGTGGAAGTGAGAAATAGATTTAAGGGACTAGATCTGATAGATAGAGTGCCTGATGAACTCTGGATGGAGGTTCTTGACATTGTACAGGAGACAGGGACCAAGACCATCCCCATGGAAAAGAAATGCAAAAAAGCAAAATGGCTGTCTGAGGAGGCCTTACAAATAGCTGTGAAAAGAAGAGAAGCGAAAAGCAAAGGATAAAAGGAAAGATATAAGCATCTGAATGCAGAGTTCCAAAGAATAGCAAGGAGAGATAAGAAAGCCTTCCTCAGTGATCAATGCAAAGAAATAGAGGAAAACAACAGAAAAGGAAAAACAAGAGAGCTCTTCAAGAAAATTAGAGATTCCAAGGGAACATTTCATGCAAAGATGGGCTCGATAAAGGACAGAGATGGTAGGGACCTAACAGAAGCAGAAGATATTAAGAAGAGGTGGCAAGAATACACAGAAGAACTGTACAAAAAAGATCTTCACAACCAAGATAGTCACGATAACGTGATCACTGACCTAGAGCCAGACATCTTGGAATGTGAAGTCAAGTTGGCCTTAGAAAGCATCACTACGAACAAAGCTAGTGGTGGTGATGGAATTCCAGTTGAGCTATTTCAAATCTTGAAAGATGATGCTGTGAAAGTGCTGCACTCAATATGCCAGCAAATTTGGAAAACTCAGCAGTGGCCACAGGACTGGAAAAGGTCAGTCTTCATTCCAATCCCAAAGAAAGGCAATGCCAAAGAATGCTCAAACTACCGCACAAATGCACTCATCTCACATGCTAGTAAAGTCATGCTCAAAATTCTCCAAGCCAGGCTTCAGCAATATATGAAGCGTGAACTCCCAGATGTTCAAGCAGGTTTTAGAAAAGGCAGAAGCACCAGAGATCAAATTGCCAACATCCGCTGGATCATGGAGAAAGCAAGAGAGTTCGAGAAAAACATCTATTTCTGCTTCATTGACTATGCCAAAGCCTTTGACTGTGTGGATCACTAGACTAGAGCTGTCCTTAACCGTTTTGGCGAGGTTCAGCCCCTTCCTAGGCTTTAGTTGCCACTGTAATTATTCTTAAAATTTTATTGTCCTATGCTTTATGCCCTTTGACCCATCTTTTTGCAAAAGTCAGTCAGACTTATATTGAAGAAAGTAAGGGAAACCAGTGGACCACTCACGTATGAACTAAATCAAATTGCTTATGATTATACAGTGGGGGTGACAAATAGATTCAAGGGACTGGATCTGATATACTGCTTGAAGAACTATGGATGGAGGGTCATAACACTGCACAGGAGGTGATGATCAAAACCATCTCCAAGAAAAAGAAATGCAAAAGGCAAAATGGTTGTCTGAGGAGGCCTTACAAATAGCTGAGAAAAGAAGAGAAGTGAAAGGTAAGGGAGAAAAGGAAAGATATATCCATCTGAATGCAGCGTTCCAGAGAATACCAAGGAGAGATAAGAAAGCCTTCCTAAGTAAACAATGCAAGAAATAGAGGAAAACAATAGGATGGGAAAGACTAAAGATATCTTCAAGAAAATTAGAGATACCAAGGGAATATTTCATGCAAAGATGAGTACAATGAAGGACAGAAATGGTATGGACCTAACAGAAGCAGAAGGTATTAAGAAGAGGTGGCAAGAATACACAGAAGAACTGTACAAAAAAGATCTTAATGACCCAGAGAGCCATGATGGTGTGATCACTCACCTAGAGCCAGGTATCCTGGAATGTGAAGTCAAGTGGGCCTTAGGAAGCATCACTATGAACAAAGCTAGTGAAGGTGATGAAATTCCAGCTGAGCTATTTCAAATCCTAAAAGATGATGCTGTGAAAGTGCTGCACTCGATATGCCTGCAAATTTGGAAAAGTCAGCAGTGGTCACAGGACTGGAAAATGTCAGTTTTCATTCCAATCCCAAAGAAAGGCAATGCTGAAGAATGTTCAAACTATTGCACAATTGCACTCATCTCACATGCTAGCAAAGTAATGTTCAAAATGCTCCAACCTAGGCTTCAACAGTATGTGAACTGAGAAATTCCAGATGTTCAAGCTAGATTTAGAAAAAGCAGAGGAACCAAAGATCAAGTTGCCAACATCTATTGGATCATAGAAAAAGCAAGAGAATTCCAGAAAAACATCTACTTGTGCTTCATTGACTACACTAATGCCTTTGACTATGTGGATAACAAGATATTGTGGAAAATTCTTAAAGAGATGGGGTGGGAATACCAGACCACCTTGCCTGCTTCCTGAGAAACCTGTGCGCATGTCAAGAAGCAGCAGTTAGAACAGGACAAGGAGCAACGGACTGGTTCCAAATTGGGAAAGGAGTACATCAAGGCTGTATATTGTCACCCTGCTTATTTAACTGATACGTGAAGAAATACATCATGCGAAATGCTAGGCTGGATGAAGCAAAGCTGGAAGCAAGAATGCTGGGAGAAATATCGATAACCTCAGATATGCAGATGACACCACCCTTATGGCAGAAAGTGAAGAGGAACTAAAGAGCCTCTTGATGAAAGTGAAAGAGGAGAGTGAAAAGGCTGGCTTAAAACTCAACATTCAAAAGACTAAGATTATGGCATCCAGCCCCATCACTTCATGGCAAATAGATGGGGAAACAATGGAAACAGCAACAGATTTTATTTTCTTGGGTCCCAGAATTAGTGCAGATGGTGACTGCATTCTTGAAATTAAGAAACTCTTGCTCCTTGAAGAAAAGCTATGACCAACCTAGAGAGCATATTAAAAAGCAGAGACATGGCTTTGCCAACAAAGGTCCATCTAGTCAAAGCTTTGGTTTTTCCAGTGGTCATGTATGGATGTGATCATTGGACAACAAAGAAACTGAGTGCCAAAGAATTGATGCTTTTGAACTGTGGTGTTGGAGTAGACTCTTAAGAGTCCCTTGGACTGCAAGGTGATCAAACCAGGCAATCCTAAAGGAAATCAGTCCTGAATATCCATTGAAGGACTGATGCTGAAGCTGAAATTCCAATACTCTGTCCACCTGATGCAAGGAGCTGACTCGTTAGAAAAGACTCTGACGCTGGGAAAGATTGAAGGCAGGAGGAGAAGGGGACCACAGAGGATGAGATGGTTGGATGGCATCACTGACTCTATGGACACGAGTTTGAACAAGCTCTGGGAGTTGGTGATGGACAGGGAAGCCTGGCATGCTGCAGTCCATGGGTTGCAAAGAGTTGGATACAGCTAAGTGACTGAACTGAACTGATCCATCTTTTAGATCTGAGCTTCTAAGGGAAGCCCTCTGCAGCCATGCCGTCTCCCCATCCTCACCGCTGTGTTGCTACAGTTTGCAGTGCTATCAGTTGATTTATGTGTAGTTGGACATTGTCAGTTCTGAACCAGCTTTTCTTTCATAACCTTGAGGCATGGCCATCCTTCCTGACTTTTCTCTGAACTTCCAGAAGCCAAGTATATTGACACTTAAGGCCACATTTTGCAAAGTGAGTTCCCCAGGAAAACCAAGTTTCATGGAATAATTCCATGAGCTTCTTTTGTTGTGGGGCATGAGTAGAAGAAGGAATCCCTGATTGAATACATCCAGGGCACACTGGATTTAAATATTTTCAGACACTTTTTCCTGAATGATTTCTTAGAACGTGAATTTCTAAGAGGATGATACAGTAGGGCTGCTGGTATCTATTTTACTTCAGTTCAGTTCAGTTCAGTCGCTCAGTCGTGTCTGACTCTTTTTTTTTAATTCAAGGAATTTATTTATGAAAATTCTAGTTTTATGACAGTGATGGTCAAATAGTAGTGCATAACCTGGGGAGCTTAGCAAATATTCAGATTTGTAAGCCTCATCTTTTCAGTGAGTGATTCAATAGTTCTTCCAGGGAACTCAGGAATCTGCATTTTAAGAAGTATCCCAGAGCTATGCTTCTCAAACTTTAACTTGAATGGGAATTACAAGGGAAAAAGGCAGATTCTGATTCCAATGCCCTGTGCCAGGGCTTTAGATCCTGCATTTCTAATAATTTCCAGGCAATGCGCTTGTTTACTGGTCTGAAGTCCACACTCAGGGTAACAAGGCTGCAGTGATTCTGAGCACCCTGTATTCTCCACGTCTGTTATTATCACAAATGTCATTGTCTTCCAAGGTTTCTGTCAATTTCAGTTCATGAAAATGTGTTGTCTTATTATTGGTCATTATTAAGTTCAGAGCTGTAATTTCCTTCATGGCTTGTTCTACCATCTGAGAGGTAGAACATTTAGCAAATATGTCAAGATTTATCAGATGCTCTTGTTCTAACCTAATGTGATGTACAGATAGTTTTCGTCTTCATAACTCATGATTCTCGGAGAAGGCAATGGCAAGCCACTCCAGTACTCTTGCCTAGAAAATCCCATGGATGGAGGAGCCTGGTAGGCTGCAGTCCGTGGGGTCGCTAAGGGTCAGACATGACTGAGCGACTTTACTTTCACTTTTCACTTTCACACATTGGAGAAGGAAATGGCAACCCACTCCAGTGTTCTTGCCTGGAGAATCCCAGGGAAGGGGGAGCCTGGTGGGCTTCCATCTATGGGGTCGCACAGAGTCGGACACGACTGAAGTGAGTTAGCAGCAGCAGCAGCAGCAGCAACTCATGATTCTATCACTGATCATCTCTGTCAGGGTTTGGTCTGGCACAGAGTCCTCCAGTCTTACTGATGCTGGGAAAAGAAATTTTTCTATACCCTTCTACATACTTTTGGAGGGCCTAAGAATTACATTGACATGAGACAGATTAATGGGAAAATAAAATAAAGTTTAATAACACATATAAATGGGAGAGATCCAAGGAAACTGAGTAACTGGCTCAAATGGCTGAAACTCTCACTTTCAGTACTATCTTCAGCTAAAGATAAAAGAGGTTGTGGGGGCTAGTGGTTTGGGATTTCGGGGGTGGGGGGCAGGGGAGGTGGGGCTTTGGGGAAGGTAATTAATGTGCAGATGGAAAAGCAACTGTTTGGTAAACAAATATTCATGGAGCCCTGCAGATACAATGGGACACAGAGTGGTCTCTGATTTCTGGGGGCTTTCCTAGTCCGCAGAAAGAATCTGCTTGCAATGCAGGAAACCTGGGTTTGATCCCTGGGTTGGGAAGATCCCCTGGAGAAGGGCATGGCAACCCACTCCAGTATTCTTGCCTGGAGAATTCCATGGACTGAGGAACCTGGTGGGTATCAAAGAGTTGGACATGACTGAATGACTAAGACTTAACCCTTTCCCGTAACATGGCTGATAGCAAGAGACTGTGTTGAGGGCTTATAGGCAGGAGGGAGAGAGAGTGATCTGGAAGGAAATGAGGAGGAAGGAGGCAAATATTTGCCAGGCCCTTCAGTCTTCATTCCAATCCCAAAGAAAGAAAATGCCAAAGATTGCTCAAACTACCGCACAATTGCACTTATCTCACATGATAGTAAAGTCATGCTCAGAATTCTCCAAGCCAGGCTTCAGCAATATGTGAACCGTGAACTTCCAGATGTTCAAGCAGGTTTTAGAAAAGGCAGAGGAACCAGAGATCAAATTGCCAACACCCGCTGGATCATGGAGAAAGCAAGAGAGTTCGAGAAAAACATCTATTTCTGCTTCATTGACTATGCCAAAGCCTTTGACTGTGTGGATCACAATAAACTGGAAAATTCTGAAAGAGATGGGAATACCAGACCACCTGACCTGCCTCTTGAGAAATCTGTATGCAGGTCAGGAAGCAACAGTTAGAACTGGACATGGAACAACAGACTGGTTCCAAATAGGAAAAGGAGTACGTCAAGGTTGTATATTGTTACCCTGCTTATTTAACTTATATACAGAGTACATCATGAGGAAAGCTGGGCTGGAAGAAGCACAAGCTGGAATCAAGATTGCTGGGAGAAATATCAATCACCTCAGATATGCAGATGACACCACCCTTATGGCAGAAAGTGAAGAGGAACTCAAAATCCTCTTGATGAAAGTGAAAGAGGAGAGTGAAAAGGTTGGCTTGAAGTTCAACATTCGGAAAACAAAGATCATGGCATCTGGTCCCATCACTTCATGGGAAATAGATGGAAAAACAGTGGAAGCAGTGTCAGATTTTGTTTTTTTGGGCTCCAAAATCACTGCAGATGCTGACTGCAGCCATGAAATTAAAAGACGCTTACTCCTTGGAAGGAAGGTTATGACCAACATGGATAGTGCATTAAAAAGCAGAGACATTACTTTGTCAACCAAGGTCCGTCAAGTCAAGGTCATGTATGGATGTGAGAGTTGGACTGTGAAGAAAGCTGATCACCAAAGAATTGATGCTTTTGAACTGTGGTGCTGGAGAAGACTCTTGAGAGTCCCTTGGACTGCAAGGAGATCCAACCAGTCCATTCTAAAGGAGATCAATCCTGGATGTTCATTGGAAGGACTGATGCTAAAGCTGAAGCTCCAATACTTTGGCCACCTCATGAGACGACTCATTGACTCACTCATGACTCATTGACGACTCGTGACACCTCATTGACTCACTGGAAAAGACTCTGATGATGCAAGGGATTGGGGGAGGGAGGAGACAGGGATGACAGAGAATGAGATGGCTGGATGGCATCACCGACTTGATGGACATGAGTTTGAGTGAACTCCAGGCGTTGGTGATGGACAGGGAAGCCTGGCGTGCTGTGATTCATGTGGCCGCAAAGAGTCGGACACGACTGAGCGACTGAACTGAAGAGACAATGGGACACAGAGTGGACTCTGATTTCTGGACCCTGCCAAAAACACCCCACCACACCTAGCCCTCATTCTTTATCTGTATCTCTGTTGATAACTCCATTTTGGGAAGAGGCTTTCTGTCTAAATTACTTTAGGCAGTTAGAGGGATGGTCAAATTCTCTTCCTGAGTCTTTAGAGCCTTGATTGTCTTCAGTTCAAAATAATCCCCATGCCAGAGACATTTTGGGATGGTGTGTTTATTACTACCTGTTTTGCTATTATCATCATATATTTGCCTTATATATGTGTTATTAGCTCCATAATCATTATTAATGTTTGTGCTTGTAACAGTAAATTGTTTTTCTTTTTCTTTTTTGATGTGGATCATTTTTAAAGTCTTTATGAATTTGTTGCAGTATTGCTTTTATTTTTTTCTTATTTTTGACTGTGTTGAGTTTTTAATGCAGCACATGGGCTCTTAGTTGCTGTTTCTGTTTTTTTATGCTTTGGTTTTTTGATTAGCATGTGGGATCTTAGCTTCCCAACCAGGGATGGAACCTGCACCTGCCTACACTGAAAATAGAAGTCTCAACCACTGGACCACCAGGGAAGCCCTTAGTAATATGTTTTTTAAAGAAATTAAGAAATTCTGAAGAGAGAAAAATACTCTTTTATATGTGTTCATATGTTTACTATTTCTGGCCCTCTTTCTCCCTTTCTGTATATTCATATTTCCATGGTATCATTTTCTTTCACCCTAAAGAATTTTCTTGGCATTTCTTTTAGTGTGAATCTTCTACTGCAGAGTTCTCTTGGCTTTGTTTATCTGAAGATGTCTTTATTTCACTTTCATTTCTTCTCTGTTTTCTTTTGAAATAATCATAGATTTACAGGGTGTTCCAAAAAATATATACAAGGCAATCCCTTGAATCTTCCTCCAAAATTTACATTCAGTTTTTAATGCTATGTATTTGGATACATCTGGAACTTGAAGTTCATGTGTGTTAGTCCACTTAATGTCCTAGAAGTGTCTGGTGCTCTGTTGATTTTTCTTTAAGCCTTTTTCTCTTTCTGACTCAGTAATTTCCATTGACCTGTCTTCAAGGTCGTGGAGTTTTTTCTTCTGCAGTGTCTGATCTGCTGGTAAACATGTCTAATTGCTTTTTAAAAAGTTTCAGATATTGCATTTTTCAATTTTAGTGTTTTCCTTTGGTGTTTAAAAAATTTTTATTATTCTCCTGCAATAATGCTTATCTTTCTCCGTTATATTCATATTTTTCTGTGAAAATTCCTTAGCATATTTTGTGTTGTTTTGAAGTCTTCTTCTGCAAATTCCCATATCTGTTCTTGTTGAATTTTTCCTTTTAATATAGTTCACATTTTATTATTTATTCTCAAGTTTTGTACGTTTGTACTGAAGTCTGAACATTGTGTATAATGAACAGTGAGAAGTGAGGAAAAGTTTTTTTGTTTGGTTTTGCTCATTTCCCAGAACATTGAAAGCTTTCCTCCACCTGAACCTTAGGTTGAGGCCAGTTCATTCAGATTTCTCCCAGAGCAGAGTCGAGCAGGAGTCAGGCTACAGCTTTAATTAGACTGATAACCCCTGTGATTAGCCCAAGCTCCAGAATTCTATGCCACCACTGTGGTTCGCATCTTGCTAGTATTTAAGCAGAGCTGGGCAGCAGTTTCAGATATTGTTAGTTGACGTTTGGATTCATGTCTGGCAAGTGCAAGACTGTGATTTCTCTGATTTCCAGGCCCTTCTTCATTAAATTTCATTGAATAATTCAGAGTAGGGTTAGACAGGAATGGGAAGAGAAGAATATTGAGATCTCTTCCAGATCTGAATCCATTCTGCCAACCCAGACTGTCAGAGTGTCCCTGCAAAATCTCTGTATTTACAGTGAATCTATTACAACTTCTCCACCCTTGATCCACAGATGAGGTATCTGTCCCTGAAGATGGAAGCTTCTACCATTCTCTTTTCACCTATAAAATGTTCATTTCTTCCTGGACCTCAATTAATCAAGGTTTCCTTGCCTCTTCTGTTCTTTGATAGCCTCAATGGCCAATGTAATTTTTAATTTTTCAGGTTGTACTGTTTTTACAATAGGAACAAAGGTCTTTTGCTGCCTTCTTTATCCTAACCATTTGTGTGTGTGTGTGTGCGCATCATGTTTTTCATTTTTATTTTTTGTAGTTTTTTAAAAAAAATTTTAATTGGAAGATGAATACTTTACAATATTGTAATGGCTTTTGCCATATGTCAACAGGCTAACCATTTTAAGTACTCACAGAACAAGCAAATACTTCCTCCCCTTTGTATTTGAAATAGGTAGACCTAGAGCGTATTTGGGCTTCCCAGGTAGCACAGTGGTAAAGAATCCACCTGAATTCAGTGGAGGAGATTCTCCAGTGCAGGAGACACAAGAGATACACGTATGATCCCTGAGTTTGGAAGATCCTCTGGAGTAGGGAATAGCAACCCACTCCAGAATTCTTGCCTGGAAAATCCCATGACAGAGGAGCCTGGCTGGCTACAGTCCACGGGGTTGCAAGAATCAGACCTGACTGAGGGACAGAGCACACACACACAGCACATTTAATTGTTAGCTTCCCTGGTGGCTCAGCTGGTAAAGAATCCGCCTGCAATGCAGGAGACCTGGGTTCGATCCCTGGGTTGGGAAGATCCCCTGGAGAAGGGAAAGGCTATCCACTTCAGTATCTGGCCTGGAGACTCCACAGATTGTATAGTCCGTGGGGTCCCGAAGAGTCAGACACAACTAAGCCATTTTCACTTTAAATATTTCTTACTAGCAAACTCTTTGAATAGACTTCTCTAGCTATGCACTGGATAATGATTACCATTAAATTTTCCTTGATTTCTAGTTAACAGTTGAAATCCCTCTTGAGGCATATAAATTCCTTACTGATTCCATTGGTGTCTAGGACCATTGTTGATTCTAATGTATGCTAAATGGGGACTTTAGCTGAGATTATTTTTGTTACTACTTCCTTAAGTACTTTCCAAGGAAAGAATTCCCTCAAGTATTTCCTGCTTTATCATTCTTCCTTTGCTTTTTCTATACAATCAAAACAAAAAGAGGAATTAGTATATCTAAGATAGAATCTCACCGCAAAGCCACTTCCCATGACTATCAGAAGCCTTTAATTTCTTGACTTTTGGAGAAAAAAGGTAAACATCTCTTCCTATAAGTTTCCCAGCTGGAAATGACTACCATTGATGTCATTAAAATTCATTTATAATTGCTCTCTTGGCAGATCTTTAGTGGTAATTTGTCTAGCTTCAAATTCAAAGCTTCCATGGTTGTTTTCTGGAAGAATTTGTGACTCTATTAAAAAGTATACACTGAATGAAATGTAAACCCACGTTTAAAAAGTTAATTTAAAATGACTTTGTGACATTGCTGTTTGAATTATATTCATCATTGTTATCTTACATTTAAATTGACTGTTTATGTTAATATCCTTCAATTTCTGCATAATAGGAAAAGCAATTTAAAATGGAAATCAAACCCAAGGATATACATTATTGACAGTTGCTGCAAGCAGCAAACTCTACACGTTTTCTCTAACCATGAGATGATTAGGGCTCCTCTTCCTTTCCCTTCTCTCGAGTCCTCTTCTGATTGTTGAACAATGCTTGCAATCATCTACAGTCTGTGTCTCATTGTGAGTCGAGGAAGAGGCCAAAAAAAAAAAAAAAAGGAGTATCACAACAGAGGGAAATAAAGGTTTGTGACTGCCTAGTATCTGTGTGTGTGTGTTAGTCCTGGCCGACTTTTTGCAACCCTATGGACTGCAGCCCACCAGGCTCCTCTGTCCATGGGATTTTCCAGGAAAGGATACTGGAGTGGTTTGCCATTTCCTTTTCCAGGGGATCTTCCCAACCCATGGATTGAACCTGGGTCTCCTAAATTGAAGGCAGAATCTTTACTGACTGAGCTACCAGGGAAGCTGTAGTATTTATAGAGAAGTGAGTCAGGCACGACTGAGCGACTTCACTTTCACTTTTCACTTTCCTGCATTGGAGAAGGAAATGGCAACCCACTCCAGTGTTCTTGCCTGGAGAATCCCAGGGACAGGGGAGCCTGGTGGGCTTCCATCTATGGGGTCGCACAGAGTCAGATACGACTGAAGTGACTTAGCAGCAGCAGCAGTATTTGTAGTCCTGGGATAATTAGCAGGATTCTACCTCTTTTGTTTTCTCATCCATCTTTCTCCATCCAAATCTTTCTTTTGGCATGTGTTTTTATACTCATTGTCTTCTAAGAAATAGTCATACATGTATACAATAAAATGAGATCTTGGACATTAGCCCATTTCTTCTCTCAGCTTGTCTCTCTGTAACAACCAAACCATCCTGCTTCTGACAATGACAGAGAGAATTAACAAGAATTTGTTAGTTTCCAACTGGACTATCAGATGTATGATCAACTCTGAGTGTTTCGTATATACCAGGCTAGGATGTTAGTTGAATACAAATTATAGAGACTATCACACATATCAAGAAAATTTTCTCTGAAACAATTGATTATGTATACTTTGATTATATGTATTTTTTATGGTTTTCTTTGTTAACCGGTTCATCCTTTATGTCTATTAAGAGTTTGTCTGATGTTGATACAAGATCTTGATAGTTTAAGAATAACTATTCTCTATTAGCATTAGTGGGTGTGACCCCTGTATCAGTTAGGAATTGGATTAGGCAAGTTTTAACTGGTAAAAGAGTAAAACTACTTTTAAAACTCAACAGGAATAACAACAGCTTACATAAAACATAAATCTATTTCTCTCACACCTGAAGGAAGTCTGTAAATTAGGCAGCTGAAACCATGTATGAAAGATTAATGGTTATTAGACTAAAGTTCTCTTAACTTTCAGTTTTACTATCCTCAGGCATAATTTCCAATCACAAAATAACCTCATAGTCCAAGAGGGCTGGTGAGATCCCAGCCATCATGTGTTGGAAATAAGAAAGGGATAAAACAAAAGGGATGTTCATACCAGCTGAATCAACTCCCATTAAAGTAGAATTCCATAGAACACTTCCCATTATATCCCACTGACAAGAATGAAGTTAGTTTCCATAACTCGTTGCAAAGGAGCTTCGGAAGTGTAGTTTTGTATCTGGTTGTAATGTTGTCTTCTGTCACTAAGAAAGAAGAGAACAGATAGTGGGGAAAAACTAGCAATCTCTGCCACACCCATCCAAGCCTAAAAATAGGAGATGGCTCTTTGAATTGTTTTGGACATCAGTTGAAATTAGGCAACATTTGAAACATATAAAATGTACCACATCTATGTAACTCTACCTTACACTTTAAAATGTCTAAAGAAAGAAGAAACAAACAGGGAATGTCCAGAGAAGAGTCAACATGAAGTGGGAAATGTAGAAAGCATATTTTTTGAGTAACTGTAATGTTTATTTCTTATCAAGTACATGAGATACTTTAGCTTCAAAGTGGAACAAGGTTTCAAGTGGAATAAAGTCTTATTCTGTAAGAATAAGAAGCATCTTTTATTTGAATTGGACCTGCTCAACAATGAAAAAGTTCATCTCGGGATGTACAAAATTTCCCACCGTTAGAAAAGTTCAAAATGAAGTGAGCTTCCGAATAGTGTTTTGAAGATATAACTTGAAAGGTTTGCAAAGATGTGTGATCATTATCCTAATGTTTAAAATGTTAGGAATATAGAATAACATATTTACTTAACAATAAAATTTGGTTGGCTATGTTATGGTAGATCCACACACTATATAGGCTTTAAAACAACTGCATAAATATTTTCTGACAGAGAAAGAGGTCCAAGATATATTGCAGATTAAAAAAATGAGTCACAGAACAAACCTTATAATATGGTTTTATATGTGTCTATAAATAAAGAGCTATACAACCAAGGTTAATCTAGATGGTGGTGGTATTGTGGGGGCATCTTTTCTTCTTTAAGAACATATTGTATAAAAAAGGTTATTTAAATATTTGGCAATGAGTGTGGATAGTAATGGCTTCCCAGGTGGTGCTAGTGGTAAAGAACCCAGCCTGCAAATGCAGGAGACGTAAGAGATGTGGGTTTGTCATTGGATTGGGAAGATCCTCTGGAGGAGGGTGTGGTAACCCACTCCAATATTCTTGCCTGGAGAACCCCACAGACAGAGGAGCCTGGCAGGCTACAGTCCAGTCCAGGGTCATAAAGAGTCCAACACGACTGAAGTGACTTAGCACGCATGCATGCATGGATATTAATATCTAATATATTTAAGAAGAAAAAGCTGAATACTCATTTGTCAGGGACAAGGAAGAAGAGATTGAGTAGGTTAAGCTGTCTGTCCTTTATGGTTTGTTCCAACTCTAAGATTAGATGACACCCAAATCCATGTTTATGATTCAAGTGCATTGGATGATTGCCAGAATGAATAGCCACAGGTAATCAGGGAGCCATCCTGTGGCGATTGCTGGTAGAACTCAGAAGAGCTCAGTACCCCATCTCTGAGTCCATTACAGCCCACGATCTTGGGTATGTTTTTCCACATTCTTTTTTTCACCCTATATCCTATGTTGTGACTTCTTCAGCAACTGACAGCTATTATTTTCTAAGGCAACAATCTACCTAGGCCTGTTTTATTTGTGCATTGTTTCCTTCTTTTCCTTCAAAACTACAGCCCAACACCTAAAAACTTACTGACTAGAAACTGACACTTTAAAATGGCTCTCTTAGCTACAGCTGAAGGGAGCCTTGGCAAAAGAGATGGCTGTCTAAAACCCAGTTATATTGACAGGGGGCAAAACAGCAATAACAAACCAAAAGTCTGAAAAACTTCTGGAGGATGGACCAAAAGAGTGACTTTGAAAATTTAATATTCTCTTTAGAATATTTAGTAATTTGGGATTGTAGAGAATGTACTATTTATTTCCTTCTTAGAATTGTGACTGGGTAAATACTCCCAGTACTCCAAGGAGATCCAACCAGTCCATTCTAAAGGAGATCAATCCTGGGTGTTCATTGGAAGGACTGATGCTAAAGCTGAAACTCCAATACTTTGGCCACCTCATGTGACGAGTTGACTCACTGGAAAAGACTCTGATGCTGGGAGGGATTGGGGGTGGGAGGAAAAGGGGACGACAGAGAATGAGATGGCTGGATGGCATCACTGATTCGATGGACATGAGTTTGAGTGAACTCTGGGAGTTGGTGATGGACAGGGAGGCCTGGCGTGCTGTGATTCATGGGGTCGCAAAGAGTCAGACACGACTGAGTGACTGAACTGAACTGAACTGAAATACTCCCATCCGCATGCACCCTGAGGTTCTTTCCCCAGGGATGCTGATGTGTCTGCAGATTAGTTTCACCCATACTCTCTGACCTAGTTCTGTTCTTACATGAGAACAAGATGGCTAGCTGAACTTACACACAAAACATACTCACATAGCTAATGGAAAAGATTTGTGCTAATTCCGGCTATCTCACCCACAATTTTGGGTAAACACACACACATTTAAAAAATAGTTAAAATTGATAAAAATCTAAGAAAATATAGAAAAAGTCTAATGAGAATATTTTTAGCAAGAAGTATTTTGAATATAAGCTTACTAGAGTAAGTTGCTCTGAAGTCAAAACATGGACATCATCATATAGGAATATTTTGAGATGGAGACAGTTGTATTACTGAAGAATTTTAATGAATAGTGAGCCTGTTTGTTATTTATTTTCTTCCAAATGTTAATAAATAACTCCAGTTATAATTGCTGATTTTCTATATTTATGGAAAACTGGCATTTCATAAATATCAAATTGTGATATCATCTACTTGTGTGCTGGTTTTTCTATGAATATATAAATTTAGTAATTACCACTAGAAGTGTGAGTTAATTTTTGTGTGTGGATAAATAAAGGAGAATGACAAATCTGTTAAAATGGTAGAATCTTAAATATCCTTTTCTTTGTTCTTTTTAAGAATTTATCCAAAATGATGTCATGAAGTGGCAGAGAAAAATCTAAGATACAAGATTTTCTATTAAAGCCACCAAGATGTTCATCAAAACTGGGTCAACATGCAGTCATTTGACAGGGAAAGTGCATAGAGCTTTCTCAAAAGACCAAAAGGTTAGGAAGACTTTCTAGGTCCCAAATAATCAATGTTTAAAGGAAAACAATTGTACAGAGGTTATGTTAATTCAAGCTGGTAAAGGATTTCTTCTTTAAAGGAAGTTCTAGCTTATTTTAGTTCCAGGGAAAAGAAATTCTCACTTGATATGTTTACTATTATAATATATTCTATTGGATAATATTGGCAGAAACTCCCCATTAATATTTATCTTTAGAACTTTGCTCCATTTCATGGCTCAGTAGAGAATTCATATTTAGCAAATGTGTGATCAATCTTTTTTTTTGTCTTATGGTTCAAATTTACCCAAGTCCTTCTTATGATGGATTTTTGTTATGAGTTTTATAATAAGTATGTATTTTACTCCACATTGTAGTACAGTACTTCATTATGGACTGAAAACTTTCTTCAAAGTTAAGTCAGATCAAAATAAAATGTTTTAGTAGCTAAGGGAAAATTTTGAGTTATTGGCTAGAAGAAACTGATCTCCTACTTATGAGTCTGATGTCCTAAAATACATGAGATTGGCCAATACTGAAATAATAATCCCAAATCATGATAACATCTTTAAAAAGGCTTAGAACTAGACCCTATTTTTTTTTAATTGGGGTAAAATTGCTTCACAATATTGTTAGCTTCTGCTGTACATTTACATGAATCAGCTATATGTATACATATATATCCTCCCTCTTGGCCTTCCCTCCCACCCATGTACCCCACCCATCCAGGTCATCACAGGGCACCGAGCTGAGCACCCTGTGCTAATCAACAGGTTCCCACCAGCTATCTGTTTTACAAACAGTAGTGCACATAGTCAATCTCAATCTCCCAATTCACCTCCATCCCCCACATGTCTTTTCTATGTCTGCATCTCTGTTCCTGCCCTGGAAATAGGTTCATCTGTACCATTTTTCTAGATTCTGCAGATATGCATTAATATATAATATTTGTTTTCCTATTTTGAGCAGCATCAAAATTTTCTGTATTAAGTAGACCACACGTCTCTTCCAGTCACAATTTTAAAGTGGTCTTTAAATCCAACTGGATGTTGATACCTGTGCTATGAAGGATGGGTTTGGTGGTGGTGAGGGATCACCTACCATAAACAAATTCTGTCTGTTAACAGAGAGACCATTACTCAAACAAAAACCATGCAGTTGTAAATCCAGGAAGCAATTCCAAGATAAAAATCTCTCTTTCATCAGAAGAATGTATCCTTTTCGCAAATAGTTCATGAGTAACCTGGGTAAGCCACACCCAGTCTTACCAGATACAATCCAGATAGTGATGCCAACATTACCACCCAGAAGCATCTTAATCAGCAGCTGGGACCTCGAAGGTGTTTAATAGTTCCCTCAGGTAGAATTAAGGCCCCACCTGAAGAGCTGGCCAGAACAGGAATCCAGCATAAGCTAATCACAGTCACAGAACGCCATGCTTTTCTTATTAGGAAATGAAAAATAATTATTTGTGTGTTTAATAAAGTCAAATATGACCCAAGTTGAAATTTGGAATGCTACAGAAGACATGGTTCCTGCCTCCAATTTTCTGTGTCTAGAAGCTGATCAAAACTTTGGCTCTGGCTTTGGTCTTCAGAGGGTTTTTTTTCTTTTTTTAACAAGTTAATTATGAACATAAGGTGAATGTTGATCATGCTTCTGCAGACCCTTGCACAGTATTTACCAATCATGTGTTTTCATTAGTAATCAAGTTCAAGCTCTAGACTGTGTATTGAACACAATGGAGGCAGACTTTGACTTTCAGAGTTAAAAAAGTTTGTGCTCAGGGCATATTCAGCATTTTCCTTAGGTGGTCTCCTGAAACCTAACCCACGCCATGTGCTGCTTCAACAGGGATTTCTTCTGTTTTCTGGTGTTTTCTGTTTGCTTAACATCTTTCAAATTGCAACTGGATTTTTGTATTCCTTTTTTTTTTTTGCTTTAGAGCTCCTGTCTTCAATTTTCTCCTACACGTTGGCTCTGATCTTATGGGATTTCTTAGAGCTTCACCAAATGGTTATTGGCAAAGTTATTCATTATTGGCAGAGGTGTCTTCTCCATCTTAAGACTCCACAAGAAGCCCAAACTTCTAATAGTTCACAGAAGCTCGTCATCAAAATTTTATCATGGAAACTTTCTTCCTATAAAGAAAAATCATAGCGAATACTTTCCATAGTATATAAAATGCTCTAATAACTATTTTAATCACTCTGCTTCTGTGGGTATCTTCATGGTTCCACACAAGTGGGCTTGGTTTGGTAAAAATAATCACAGCCTCTATTAAACATCTTCTTTGTTGATCATTGTCTTCATAGCCAATAAATAACTGGCTTACAGATAACTGCCTCACCTAGCCCTCAGGGCAGTCTTTAGGGGCCACGTTTTCAGGCTTCAATATTGCTCAAATATTGATTCCCTAGTTGGCATGCTGATGGGAATCCACAAGCCTTCTTGAGGGTAATGATGCTGGTTTTTTAATCCTGAAAATTCATGGGGCTGCACGTAAGTGAGATATCAACTTTTGAACCTATATTCGTGTATGGATTTTTAGCTCAGCTTGCCCTTAAAATTGAATATCACTAGATAACTCAGAGTATTGATTGCATCTAAATGACAAGTTTTCAAGAAGAGGTATAAGGCTCATTTCTCTTCATTGACTGTGAATCGATGAGGGAACCATGAGTAGGCAGGATCCCGAATAACAATAACAATAATAACGACTGCTAACACTTATCAAGGACTCATTACAGATTAGCTGTTAATGCTCAAACAACTATTATTATTCTCATTGTAGAAATGAGAAAATATTACTCATGGCGGTAAAGAAACTTGTCCGTCCGAAGAACTAGTCAGGGGCAGACCTGATATTTAAGTCCAGGCAGTTGGATCCCAGACCACAGGCTCTTCAACAATCTTGTCTCCTTAACAGCTCAATTTTTCTGTAAAATGGGCTCTGTCTGGTCTGGATACCCTCAAAGAGCAGCACACCCATTTGAAATAAAGGACCATTTCTTTTGTGTCCTTCATGCCAACACTAGAGTCTAGGCTGTCCTTATAGGAAGAGGGGTCAGCAAGACCTGTCTCTTTGGATCAGAAGGAAGAATGAGATTTGTTGAATTCCACTTTCCAAAACAAAAGCAGCACAGGATACTGATAGGGTTTCCAGCTGCTATCTTTGGCTAGGATATTAGGAATTAGAGCACGGGGCTGTGTTTTCTGAGCTTTCTAAAATTTCTGAAATTCTATAATTTTCAGTGTTTAGTATTTTCTGTATTCCTATGGTTTTTTGGTAGTTCAGTTCAGTTCAGTCACTCAGTCGTGTCCGACTCCTTGCGACCCCATGAATCACAGCACGCCAGGCCTCCCTGTTCAACACCAACTCCCGGAGTTCACTCAAACTCATGTCCATCGAGTCGGTGATGCCATCCAGCCATTTTATTCTCTGTCGTCCCCTTCTCCTCCCACCCCCAATCCCTCCCAGCATCAGAGTCTTTTCCAGTGAGTCAATTCTTTGCGTGATGTGGCCAAAGTATTGGAGTTTCAGCTTTAGCATCAGTCCTTCCAATGAACACCCAGGATTGATCTCCTTTAGGATGGACTGGTTGGATCTCCTTGCAGTCCAAGGGACTCTCAAGAGTCTTCTCCAGCACCACAGTTCAAAATTATGTATGGCAAAACCAACCAATATAATATTGTAAAATAATTAGCCTCCAATAAAAAATTTAAAAAAAAAGCATCAATTCTTCGGCGATCCTTAAAATTAGTTGTTTATTGAGTTATGTGGAGGCATCAGGAAACTAGGGCTCTGGGGAGGCAGAGAGAATTATCCCAAAGGATAAGTGATGAACAGCTTTAAAAAAGAAAAAGAATATATATGAAAAGATTAAAAAACATAGTATTGATTGAAAAAAAGCAAGATGTGGAATGATACATACAGAATGATTCCATTTGTTTAAATATAAATCTATAAAATAGCATGGTAGAATATTTGTGGATTCATATATGTATGGAAAGAACAAAAAATGGAGTGGAAAAATGTACAACAAGCTTGTGATAGTGGTTGCTTTCGGGGACGTGGAAGAGGGACTTTGGCTATAGTTGCAATATTTAATTTTTTGTAACAGAAGGAAATGTGATACGTGTTATTTTTGGATGGTAGAATGTGATGTTATATTTTTTGAACTTTTCCATAATTTAAAATTGTCTCAAAATAAACTGACTTTTAAAAATAAAAGGAAACAAAAAAAAAATAGAAGAAAAGAAAAAAGGCAAAGTTACTGGGAACTTTAGAAGAAAAGCTAGGACGTGGAACACAAGTCTGGTCCTTGTTGTTCTTTGGAGTTTAATCTAGACTTTCAGTAACTATGAAAATTCCTATGCATGTTTCATCGTATCTTACAGGTTAAAAAGTAGGGCTGTTGTATGTATGTGTGTATATGGGAGTTATGTTTTTTATGGGGAAGAATGTTTTTGAAGGGGCTGGGTCACATGCACACACGGCATTACTAACAATCCACATCTTTACTCTTGAAACAGAAATGCTGACTTCAATAGATGAACATTCTTGTGTCCTTTGAATCTTTACAGCCTTCTTTTCAATGATGAACAGTGCAGTCCCCAGGGGTTTACTGTGTGATGTAGGATAGTAAGTTCCCTGAGAGCAAGTGGATGCAACGAATGCCATTAATTGCCCTGGGTTTCTTTTGCTTCAGTGGATTTACACAATTCCTACTCTGTTTCTATATTCATGCAAAATGCTTTGCCCTTTCACTTAAATCCCGATGAAAGAGCCAGCAGAATCTTAGGAAAGGTCAGGCTGGAAAAATTAGATATGGCATCAGAGAACAGTGTGATCAAACAAACCGTACAGAATATTGCATTTTCATACAGTGCTTAATTCAATAGCATGGGGTAGAAAGTTAAGGGGCTTTATCTTTTTTCAGTATCTCCTAAAAATATGCAATGAAAACTGTCCCTCCAAACTAAGCAAACAAATAAACAGAAACAGTGCTTGCAGCAGAATATTCTTTAGTCGGTAGTACGTTATATATACAGAGGCCTGCCCAGAAAGAAGATGCCATCTCAGGGTTTGAACTTTGACTTTCATTCTGAATATAAAAACCAAGTGTGTTGGCCTTAAAACTCTCAGAGCACTGCAAGAAGCCAGGAGGCAACATTTCCTCCTGACATTTTTGATGTCAATGACACTGACAAGGGCAAGGCAGGGGAATCCTGCTGTGATTCGGATTGTCAAAGAAATAGAAAGTATTGTATTGAGCACCTCCCCCTTCTTTCCAAGCTGGTTCCTCTCAGATAAAGGTAGATCCGGTGTCCTCAGAGGGCCCAAACTAGGCCAGTGCGTTACAATCCAGAACCAGCCATGCCCCTCACTGTTCTCCCTGGAGGGTCCCTTAGTGGGAAGCTTGCAGCAGGGGTCATCAAAATGTAACCTGTGTCTCTTTCAATTCTGGTTTCCTTGGTGTGTATGCCCAGGAGTGCAATTGCTGGGTCGTATGGCAGTTTTATTTCCAGTTTTTTAAGGAATCTCCACACTGTTCTCCATAGTGGTTGTACTAGTTTGCATTCCCACCAACAATGTAAGAGGGTTCCCTTTTCTCCACACCCTCTCCAGCATTTATTGCTTGTAGACTTTTGGATAGCTTGTAGACTTTTGGATTCTGACTGGCATGAAATGGTACCTCATTGTGGTTTTGATTTGCATTTCTCCGATTATGAGTAATGTTGAGCATCTTTTCATGTGTTTGTTAGCCATCTGTATGTCTTCTTTGGAGAAATGTCTGTTTATCCCAGCACTGTTTATAATAGCCAGGACATGGAAGCAACCTAGATGTCCATCTGCAGACGAATGGATAAGAAAGCTGTGGCACATATACACAATGGAGTATTACTCAGCAATTAAAAAGGATACATTTGAATCAGTTCTAATGAGGTAGATGAAACTGAAGCCTATTATACAGAGTGAAGCCAGAAAGAAAAACACCAATACAGTATACTAACGCATATATATGGAATTTAGAAAGATGGTAACGATAACCCTGTATATGAGACAGCAAAAGAGACACAGATGTATAGAACAGTCTTTTGGATTCCGTGGGAGAGGGCGAGGGTGGGATGATTTGGGAGAATGGCACTGAAACATGAATATTATCATATGTGAAACGAATCGCCAGTCCACGTTTGATGCATAATACAGGATGCTCGGGGCTGGTGCACGGGGATGAACCAGAGGGATGGGATGGGGAGGGAAGAGGGAGGGGGGTTCAAGATGGGGAACACATGTACACCCGGGGCAGATTTATGTCAATGTATGGCAAAACCAATACAATAATGTAAAGTAATTAGCCTCCAATTAAAATAAATAAATAAATAAAAAATGTAACCTGTACGCCAGTTCCCCACCTGCATTTGTATTTACCCCATCACCAATCTAAGAATGGTTTTTGCATTTTTAAGTGGTTGAAAAAAGAATCAAAAAAATTTTTTAATGAAATGTAAACATTATAAAAAATTTATATTGTAGTGACCATAAATAGTGTTATTGGAACCCAGCCATGTCTATTTATGTGACTTATGAGCTCCGACTGCTTTCACACAATAATGGGAGAGCTGAGTAGCTGTAATAGAGACCTCTGTGGCGTGTGGAACCAAAAGTATTTACTGTATGGCCCTTTACAAAAGAAGCTTGCAGATCTGTGCCCTCACACACCATTTTCTATCACTGGAAAGGCCTTAAACAATTGCAACCAATTAGACTGACTATTTTGAGGATTATGCAAGCAGCCTCCTGTTCTGTGAATAAAAACTCTGTGGGCTTGAGGGGTGGGACAAGATGGTGGAGGATGAAGATCCCCGGGCTTGCTTCCTTTCATGAACACACTAAAATTACAACCCCATGTAGAGAAACTATCCCTGAGAAGAACCCAAAGACAAGCAGAAAACATTTTCCACTAAAGATAAAAAGAAAAAGCTACACTGAGACAGGCAGGAAGGATGGAATCATGGCCTGGCTGGGACCCACATTCCAGAACTGCAACCCACAGGCAGGTGGGATATCACAGCCTCAGAGGAGTGAGGACTCTAACTCCCACTTTGGGCTTCCCAGACTGGGGTAGCTGTGCTCAGAAGATTAGCCCCCATACCTCTGGCTTTGAAAACTAGCAGGCCTTACATCCAGGAGAGCCAGGTGACTGTAGGAACCTGCATCTTCAGTCTTAAGTGGCATGCCCCAAATTCACTTCTCTAAGTCCTAGCACAGAGGCAGCATTCTGAAAAGGGTTTGGATGATCCATGAAGGAGATCATTGACTGATTTTAGGGTATGTGTCTGAGGAACAGGGAACTGTGTGAACTTTCTTCTGGTATGGAGGAGCTGGTGGGTGCCAGATTTCTGGTTATGTTTTTGGCTCACCTTCTACCTAGCTGGCCCAGGGCTGGCAGGTGCCTTTTCTGATTCTTCCCATCTAACTTACTAGCACTGATCTCCCTGCTCTGGATTTACCTGGGACCTGGCCCAACCAGCACTCCTTCAAAACAGCCCTCCTGGCAGATGCCCTTGGCCGGCAGTGGCATTCCCCCAAAGTGGCTCCCACCCCAGGGGCTGGCCTTGTACATCAGAGCAGAAGCAACAGTTGCAACTAGGCCTCCATACTAGAGACAAACCCTGCTGACTCCCATAGCAGTTTGGTCCAGTCCCAACAGGAAGGTATGTGTAGCCAACACAGAGGACACTTCTGCAGCCAGCACCTGCAACTGGTGACCAGCGGGGACCATGCCACTGGCCTCAACAGGACACCTTCTATACAAAGTCAGTTTAAAAAATATTCATTTTTCATTTGGCTGCATCCAGTCATAGCTGCGGTATTCGAGATCTCTCATTGCAGTGTGTGAGGCTCTAGAACACTTGGGGTCAGTAGTTGTGGTGTATGAGCTTAGTTGCCCCGCAGCATGTGGAATCTTAGTTCCCTGACCAGGGATCTAGTCCATGTCCTCTGTATTATAAGGTGGATTCTTAACCACTGGACCACCAAGGAAATCCCACAAAGCTACTTTTTCAAGACTGGAGACATAGCTGGTCTACCTAATATATACAAATAAACACAAAGAGTTAGGCAAGATGAATGGACAGAGGGATATGTTTCAAAGAAATAATAAGGAAAAACAACCTTAGAAAAGGACTAAATGAAACAGAGATAAGCAATTCACCAGATAAAGAGTTCAAAATCATGGTCATAAGATGTTTACTGAACTTAGAAGGATGGAGGAACATAGCGAGCACTTCAACGAAGTGACAGAAGGCAAAAAAAGAGAACCAATCAGACCTGAAGAATACAGTAACTTCCATGAAAAATACACTGGAGGGAAACAACAGCAGATTAAATGGTGCAGAACAAATCAGTGATCTGGAAGACAGGCTATCACCCCACTGGAGCAGCAAAAAGGAGAAAGACATAACAAAAAAATGAAGGTAATTTAAGGAACCTCAGGGACAACATCAAGCATACCAGCATTGGCCTTATAGAGGTCCCCTGAAATGAGAAAGGGAAGAAAAGTGGACTGGGAAAGAAAAGCCCCAGACTATAGGTAGCTGACAGTCTTTCCCAGGCTGATGGGGAGCCTCATAGCAAAGATTTCCTGTCAGGGGAGACCCTGGACTTATTTCTGTTGCTGTGCTCTGTCATCAGCTGGGAGCAGCCCAGGAAGAATATAATCCCAGCACAAACACCAAAGTGGACCCAAAGGTATCCAAAGTGGGTCTGAGATCACAGTTGGAGTCTGTTTATACTTCTCAGGGCAAGTTCTCCTGAAGGGAGATCTAGCAGCACACACCCAGAGATCACAGTGATTGTAAACCATGGGGGTGTGTGTGTGTGCAAGTGTGAATTGAGAGTTGGAGCATTGATTGTAAGAAAGAGATACAGTGTGGAGCTGTTCCATTAGCCTGCAAGTGATTTATGTCATCTGCTATCACCGTAGAGCCCTTGCACCAGCATTGCAGAAGGTCTAACAGCCATAGATCTGTCTTTTTTTCTTTCTGGCTATGCTGAGTTTTTGTTGATGCTTTTGGGCTTTCTCTGATTGTGGCAAGGTATGGGGTTCCACTTTGTTGCAGTCCTGGGGGCTTCTAATTGTGGTGGCTTCTCTTGCTGCAGAGGAGCACAGGCTCTAGGCACATGGGCTTCAGTAGTTGCAGCACTTAGGCTCAGTAGTTGGCTTAGTTCCTCTGAGGCATGTGGAATCATCCTGGACCAGGGATTGAACCCATATCCCCTGCATTGGTAGGTGGATTCTTAGCCACTGCACCACTGGGGAAGTCCCACCATAGGCTTTTCTAATCGGGAGGTATTGTAAGGTCATCTGTACTTCCCATAAAATCACTAAATATACCAATATTGTTCCCAGTTTTCCAAATGCAATCCTCCCTTTCCCAGGTAGATTACCTGTACCTCAACTCCTATCATACATTCAAGGTGATCAAGAGGTACCTGTCTTTGGTGGATCAAGGATCTCTTAAATCTCATATCATGAACAATTCCCATAAGTTGGAGGGTACCTCTGCTTTCTCAAAAACAGGTATTTCTGTGATACAATTTCATTTTTATATAATCTTGAGAGAGGAATGGCAGGTATCTTTTAACTCATTCTACAGATGACGAAAGCCTTTGACTGTGTGGATCACAATAAACTGTGGAAAATTCTGAAAGAGATGGGAATACCAGACCACCCGACCTGCCTCTTGAGAAACCTGTATGCAGGTCAGGAAGCAACAGTTAGAACTGCACATGGAACAACAGACTGGTTCCAAGTAGGAAAAGGAGTACGTCAAGGCTTTATATTGTCACTCGGCTTATTTAACTTATATGCAGAGTTCATCATGAGAAACGCTGGGCTAGAGGAAGCACAAGCTGGTATCAAGATTTCCAGGAGAAATATCAATAACCTCAGATACACAGATGACACCACCCTATGGCAGAAAGCAAAGAAGACCAAAGAACCTCTTGATAAAGTGAAAGAGGAGATTGAAAAAGTTGGCTTAAAACTCAGCATTCAGAACACTAAGATCATGGCATCCGGTCCCATCACTTCATGGCAAATAGATGGGCAAACAGTGGAAACAGTGTCAGATTTTATTTTTCTGGGCTCCAAAATCACTGCAGATAGTGATTGCAGCCATGAAATTAAAAGACGCTTACTCCTTGGAAGGAAAGTTATGACCAACCTAGACAGCATGTTAAAAAGCAGAGACATTACTTTGTCCACAAAGGTCCATCTAGTCAAGGCTATGGTTTTTCCAGTGGTCATGTATGGATGTGAGAGTTGGACTATAAAGAAAGCTAATCACCGAAGAATTGATGCTTTTGAACTGTGGTGTTGGAGAAGACTCTTGAGAGTCCCTTGGGCTGCAAGGAGATCCAACCAGTCCATCCTAAAGGAAATCAGTCCTGAGTATTCATTGGTAGGACTGATGTTGAAGCTGAAACTCCAATACTTTGGCCACCTTATGCGAAGAGCTGACTCATTTGAAAAACCCTGATGTTGGGAAAGATTGAGGGCAGGAGGAGAAGGGGACAACAGAGGATGAGATGTTTGGATGGCATCACCGACTCAATGGACATAGATTTGAGTGGACTCCGGGAGTTGGTAATGAACAGGGAGGCCTGGTGTGCTGTGGTTCATGGGGTCACAAAGAGTCAGACATGACTGAGCAATTAAACTGAAGTGAACAGATGAAAACTTTAAGGTTCCAAGATTAATTTCTCCAGAGTCAGTTGTTGGACTCCTGGCCCTTTACTCTTTTCATGGAACCAGTCACCTGTTGAAATAAGCCCCTCTTCAGGTGATGAGGGCAACTTTTAAGAGTCTGTGCTGACCTTAATTAAGGCTCTTTAACTTGAAAGCTATCTCAATGAAATGCTTTCTGCCTTTCTCAGAAAATTTCATTCTATTGATCTGAAAAGTGACCCAAAACTGTAACCATATGTGTATCACTTAAAAATGACAAAGATAGAATTCCTAGAAAAGAATTTCCTAGCAGCAAAGAGCAAATATGGTGTGAAAGTGTGTCCCCTACTCCAGAAATGTATCCTTCAAGAGAGAAAATAGAAAAAATTAAAATATAATGAAATGGGATGCCTGAATAACCATTTAAGGAAAAAAATAAAGCTGACTTTTTAAGCAAAAATGTATTTTAGAGGAAGCAAAGATTTGCATGTGAAAATAAAACCATAAAATACTAGATTAAAATATAGGAGAATAATTTGACAGCTCTGGGTAGAGGAAGTTTTTTTTTTTCTATACATGACCAGTAGTAAGATTCTCCATCAGACCAGTGTTTTTCTGGTTCCCTGGTTACCAGATACTCTGATAATAATTTCTCTCTCCACATAGCAATTGTAGTAAATACCCATTAAGCTCTGACTTATCATTTTAATGAACATTTTGCATGAATTTTTTCACTTAATTTTGATAACAGGCTTGTAAAGAACCCTCTGTTACTGCACCAACCGCATCTATCTGAACACAAAAGCAGAGTTGAGTAGATCATGATCATATAGTCACTGGGTGACAGGTTAAGAGGTGAATTCTAGCTCCATCTGAGGCCAGATTGCCTGTTCTTCTCCACTGGGTGAGTGTTCCTACAGGAGAATGTGCTGAATTCCTGATCCTCCATGAAGTTGGGCTTCTCACGGCAAATTAATAAGCTGGCATTTCCTTTATCATGGTCTCGAGCTCAATCAAGGCGAGCTGAACTCTTAATACCAAGCAATGCTGGGTGCACAGATTGAAATAGAGTCCTAAGACACAGAACTCAGGATGGAGGGGAAATATGGAAGGAAATGACTGTCTGACCTAGGATGGCTATCTTGCCTCTCCTGCTGACAAACGTTATATCATCTTTCCTGTGATTTAAATGTAGGTTATTACTTCTAAATGGGCAAAACACATAGCAGATAAAACATAACACAGAAAGCAGAGGATGAGGTTGCTCGTCTGATATGTTATAGCCCTTTCTGTGAAGCAAATCTCTGGCTTCCAAGGGGATATCCTATCCACTGAATGGTCCCCAAGCTTATTGTGATATGGCATTACACAGAGCGCCTGCCCAAAGTTGGTTATTTCTACAATTATCATGAGATTAAGCTTGAAAGTTTGAGCCTCCAAAGAATCAACTAAGAGGCAGATCTGGTGCACCCTAAAACCACTGGTTTTTGGTGATTTCCTAGTGTCGACTGAAGTCAATTGAGAGCTTTATGTGAGACACTATATTCTGACAATTTAATATACACAATATCATGGTTGTTTGTCACAGCTTTCTGAAATCAATAAATAGCACTGGCAAATTTTCCTGGCAGGGGAATTGTTTTCAGTAAATTCTAGAAGGGCAGATGCCGAGTGGCAAGGAGGGAGCCAGAGCCACAGTGCTGCTGTTGACCTTATAAAGGGTCGATTTCCAAGCCCCGATCCTGACCGCAAAGAATAATTGCTGTATAAACACTGAATTGATTAATTTGGTGGGAGAAGGGGTGATTTTGAAATACATAGCTGGGAATTTCCCAAGATGTCTTGGGACAAAATATATGTGCCTATTATTTTATTCAGTACACAGCAGCTGGGATTCCTGGTTAGTGAGTAGGTTATTAATACAAACGTTTTGTGTTCTCTGCAGTTTTCCTGGAACATCTGACTTTCTGAAAGTGTCTTCATGCTCCGCCTCAATTAGTCCCCACTTGATTCCTAAATCCTTAATATCCAGCTTCTGGCCCCCTGTTCTAGTCACAGGGTTCTCTTGACTTACCTGGCAGATGTCAGGTTCTACGTCTCTTTTTTCCTGCTGTTATCCTTGACCCCTCAGTAGCACTTGATAATGTTTAACACTCTTTTTTTGGGTGTCTCTTGCCTCAGGTTTCATGATGTGATACCCTCCTATTTTCGTCCCTCAGTTACACTTCGGTCTCTCTCACTAATTTCTTACCTGCTTCAGATCTCTGGTATTTGGCTGTCTACCCCAAGGATCTATGCTTTTTTCCTCTCCACAGTCTGCCTCTCACATTTCCTTGTCTCCTGTGGCTCCAATAACATGCTCATGAATGTGTCTCTGGTCTGGGTCTCCAGACTCTGAACTCCTGCGCCCACCCCAGGGCCAAGTCTGCCATATGTCACCTGGACAGTCCACTCTGTCCTGTGATAGGTTCAGACACTAGTTAAACTTCCTACCTGCCATGTTAAAAGTTCTATTAGTTTATCAGCATAACAGTATTTTAATCAACATTTTCTCCCTAATCACTTTCTCCACATCTATTAATAACTTCTTAGTGGTACTACCCAAAGCAGCTTGCGTACAATGAGTCAAAACTGTCTCCTAAAAAAAAAACAAAACCAAAAAATACCTGTTTCCTCTGTTTTTTAGAATTTCATGTGAGCAGATAAAGTAGCCAAGTAAACATAATGGCAGGTATATGAAGCCTGGCTGTCAATTGGCCTCTGACAGTTTAGACAATTACAAGAGGAATTGATTTTACTTTATTTTTTTCATTGTGCTTTGTTTTACTCATTTTATTGTGCAGGTACTAGGTCAACTCTAATCTAATTTTTGGGCATAACGCCATCCTCTACAAAGTCCCCCAATGCTGGGGAAGATTCCAGAAGTTATGGTTGATACAGAAGATCCCAGAGCCAGGATATTGAAAGAACTAATCCCTGTTTGAAGACTTCTTTGCTAACTCTTCCTATACACAGGTTGTTGGCCATTTCTTTTTAGTCCTTATAATATTTGCTTTATTTCCAGTTATCAAATGCATCTGGAAAGACCCAAAATAAGGAAGAGAAGGTAGATCAGGGATGGGAGTGGTTATCGGTGGAAGTGACCTAGTGAGGACTGTTCATCTGTAGCCTGGAGGGGACAAGGTTGGACCAGAGCAGGCCCTGTCACTGCCCAAGATGCCAGTGGGAGCAGAGGTATAGATTGTGTGCAGGAGATCCTGTATGCTTGGGAATCCAGAGGGTGGCCAGCTTCACACACAGCTGTGGGGCAGATTTCTACTGCATGTCTTTGCTAGGTCTCAAAATAGCCCAGGGCATATTTATAAGGAAGAACATTTGGAAATACATGGGGGTTTAGAATCAGTAAATGATCATGGAAATACCATATTTCTTAGAAACGAGGAAAGATGAAATGCTGCTAATTAAGATATCTCATAAATTTTAAGACACCAATTTCAGAGATGTTAAATGGCTCAGAAAAAGAAAGTCTAAGAATTGATGAAATATGGTAAAAGCATTCCCTCGTGCAAAAACAACAACAAAAAAAGACTGCCCTAAAGAGAAATTTCTTATTTACTCCCTGCCACTTCAGATGGGCAGCTAAGCTGAAACAGTACTGTAGAAAATTGATAATTCATGAAAGGTGACATTCTTCGGTTGACAGTGTGAGTTAACTGAATCCTTTCTTCACCTATGAATTTTTGGCAACTTTTCATCTTAAAATATAAGGTAAAATTTTTTTTCCCCATAGGGAGCACAAATGGATGTGTATCTGAATATTAACTTTGTTTTTTGGTTTCTGAGGGAATTTCAGTTCATTTCAGTTCAGTTCAGTCGCTCAGTCGTGTCCGACTCTCCACGACCCCATGAATCACAGCACACCAGGCCTCCCTGTCCATCACCAACTCCCGGAGTACACTCAAACTCATGTCCACAGAGTCGGTGATGCCATCCAGCCATCTCATTCTCCGTCGTCCCCTTTTCCTCCCACCCCCAACCTTTCCCAGCATCAGAGTCTTTTCCAGTGAGTCAACTCATCGCATGAGGTGGCCAAAGTATTGGAGTTTCAGCTTTAGCATCAGTCCCTCCAATGAACATCCAGGATTGATCTCCTTTAGAATGGACTGGTTGGATATCCTTGCAGTATAAGGGACTCTCAAGAGTCTTCTCCAACACCACAGTTCAAAAGCATCAATTCTTCGGCGATCAGCTTTCTTCACAGTCCACTGAGGGAATTTAGATATCTTAAAAAACTCAGAGACTCATGAGACCTTTTCAAAGGTGTTGCCCATGTCCTGTCTTTAACAGCATGTTTCTCTCTGTCGCTGCGAGTCAGGATGAACCTGCTCCATCAATGGGTACTAGCTGGAAAGCGTGCTCTCTCTAAACCTCCCTACAAAGTTGGCACCACACCATATGGTGATTTCCAAGGTTTTGACTGGTTTTGAGCCAAGGTGATAGTAAGTTCCCACCGGGTCAGGTTCAAGCGAGCACTGCCACCAAGCAGGCCAACACATAAGCTGCCGACAGGTGAAGTCTGCTTGTAGATTAGCAACTGTCAAATAAACAAGAGTTTTTGAAGCTGTTTTCCTGACTGATGTGTCTGCACCTGATCTCCGTGGTCCTTGATTACATCAACTCTCAGAAAAATTCTTCCAAATGCTGCCAGAGCTTAACTGCCAGAGCAAATTATCATTTTGACTCCTGGGGTGGTGGCCTGGGAGGGAACCCTGACGGCATCAGAGGCTTCGCCTTGGTTGGCCACTCTCAGGCCCAGTATAGCTCAGGAGTCGAGTTTTTGAGCCATTCCTGGACTCATTTCTAAGTTCTTTAAGAGAGAAGGTCAGGGAAATTTCCACTCAGAGAATGGTAAGAAAATTTGTTACCATTAAATTTTCTTCTAATTGCTAGTAAAATTTGGAGGACTCTTGTTGGGTGTAGACACCTCTTTCCCTATCAAATCTCTTACTTCAGGAGGGAGAGAAGTGAAGCAAGTAGGGCAATGATTTGTTTTGACAACATCAAAGCAAGTGAAGAAAAACCTTACTTTTTTCCTCTAAGTGGCACACATCATAAAATTATAATCTCGCACCTCTTCTTGTTTTGATACTGTAAACCCAAGAGAGATGCTTTTATTGAAAATGTAATTCCCGAATGCTTGATAACAGAGAGATATTTTGTTGCCTGGCATTTTGCTGAGCTATGGCTTCCAGCGTCACTTAAATATATATTTTTTCTCCATGTTCTGGTGGATAAAAGAGAGGATTACAATGCAACATTCAATTCCATTTTTATACGTGTCCTTAATGTCCCTGATATGTACCATCGCCATATTTATGTTTGGGGACTGAAAATATAAATGAAACTGAATTCTTAAGAAGATGCTTTGATCAAATTTTCATACTCTAAACCAGGAGTGATAAAGCAATACAGAAATTGCAAGACTGTTTCAACCTTCTCCTGTTTACTAATAAAAGCAGCATTTTTATGCAATCAAGCTTTTGTGTTCTGAGGTGAACATAATATAATGATTGCATTTGCATTTTCAAGTATTGATCATGGTAGCGTCTTCTGCAGCACACCTGTGAAATTTCTACTTTGAAGAAATTGCTTTGCAACGTGAGGAGACTCCATTCTGGTTTCGTTATCTGAGGGTAGCATTATAGTGTGCTGGTTTAGAACAGGGGCAGGCTGTGGGGCCAAGTGGACCTGGGCTGGAATTCCAGCTTGGCTACATCAGCTCTGTGACCCTGGACACACAACTTAACCTTTCTTAACATGTTTTTCTATTAACGGCATGGAGTTGATAGTAGCACCTACTTATGAGACTGTTTTGTGATTAAATGAGATAACACATATACAGCACTTTGGACAGAAATGTGTGCTCAATAATATTGCCATTGGTTTGTGATATCGTGCTGCTGATGGGATTGTCATTGACATGACTAGTAGGCAAAGTCAGACTAGTTGTCTCTAAGTAGATGGGAGGCTTTGACATGTAAACCTACGGAGTGAAATAGTCTACCATTTGGAAGACAGAGAGGAGGAGGAGATATTCTGCATGTGTAGACTTAAATTTATTTGTTCTGTACCAGGAGAGCGAAATTTTTTTTCTTGTGAAGGAAGGAGGATGAAAGGAAAGACACGGTTGTAGGATGCTCTGCAAACAGTTCAGTTCAGTTGCTCCGTTGTCTCTGATTCTTTGTAACCCCATGGACTGAAGCACATTAGGCTTCCCTGTCCACCACCAAATCCCAGAGCTTGCTCAAGCTCATGACCATTGAGTTGGTGATGCCATCCAACCATCTCATCCTCTGTTGTCCCCTTCTCCTCCTGCCTTCAATCTTTCCCAGCATCAGGGTCTTTTCCAGTGAGTCAGTTCTTCGCATCAGGTGGCCAATGTATTGGAATTTCAGCTTCAGCATCAGTCCTTCTAATAAATATTCAGGGTTGATTTCCTTTAGGATTGACTGGTTTGATTTCCTTGCAGTCCAAGGAGCTAAGAGTCTTCTCCAACACTACAGTTCAAAAGCATTAATTCTTCGGCACTCAGCTTTCTTTATAGTTCAGTTTTCACATCCATACATGACTACTGGAAAAACCATAGCTTTGACTAGATGGACCTTTGTTGGCAAAGTCATGTCTGTTTTTTAATATGCTGTCTAGGTTGATCATAGCTTTTCTTCCAAGGAGCAAGTGTCTTAATTTCATGGCTGCAATCACCATCTGCAGTGATTTTGGCACCCAAGAAAATAAAGTCTGTCATGACCAGATGCCATGACCTTAGTTTTCTGAATGTTGAGTTTTAAGCCAACTTTTCACTCTCCTCTTTCACTTTCATTAAGAGGCTCTTTGGTCTTCTTTGCTTTCTGCTGTAAGGGTGGTTATTAATATTTCTGAGGTTATTAATATTTCTCCCATCAATCTTGATTCCAGCTTGTGCTTCACACAACCCAGCATTTCTCATGAATACTCTGAATATAAGTTAAATAAGCAGGGTGACAGTATACAGCCTTGACATACTCCTTTTCCTATTTGGAACCAGTCTGTTGTTCCATGTCCAGTTCTAACTGTTGCTTCCTGACCTGCATACAGATTTCTCAGGAGGCAGGTAAGGTGGTCTGGTATTCCCATCTTTTGAAAAATTTTCCACAGTTTGTTGTTATCCACACAGTCAAACAGGATGAGTGTAATAGGATTCTCGGTGTCAACACCCATCTGGGGACCCTGTACAAGGAAGTCATCCAGAGACTTGCAACTGATTTAGCCTACACCATCTTATTATTTTTTGCAATAGGCAAAGCTTTCTCTTTTCCAAAAACTAGATAAAAAGTTATTATCGCCTCAGCATTGTGTTGGACCAAAGTTGCCAGTGATTTTGAGCCACACTCCAGTTCCTTAAGTATAAAAATAAGAGAAGTCAGGCATAGAAACTCTTTATTTCAAGGGTCTCAATCTTGGTAGTGTCATAGACAACTCTGAAGTTTTGATGACGTTTAAGTGCTCTTTCCCCTAGGAAAAAATGCACACATACAACCATAACTACAATTTTCTGTGTAAAGGTGGGAGTACCAGGTCTTCCTAGGCCCACCCACAGGACTTCAGGTTAAGAGACCTTGATATCAGATATCAAGAAGGATCTTTTCCTTAAAATCCATATCTTGATTCTGTTGGCTACTGGAGACCGGCATGGCCATCTAATGAGAGCAGGCATCTTGCTCAAAGGTGACACATCAAAGCTGTGATTTTTGACTCTAGAATTGAAATGAGACTGAAGGGAAGTCAGTCCAAAAATAGTAGGCAACCATGATCAGAGCCTGGAAGAGGATAAGATGAATAAGAGAGAATAATTGAACTGTGGACACAGACTAGGAATAAGAAGAGTGACTATATCTTCTTCAAGGGGTGAATGGTTGATACTCAAATTCAAGACTGTGTCCAATGTTTGTGTATCAGTCAACCCACTCCAGTGTTCTTGCCTGGAGAATCCCAGGGACAGGGAAGCCTGGTGGGCTACGGTCTATGGGGTCGCACAGAGTCGGATACGACTGAAGTGACTTAGCAGCAGCAGCAGCAAGGATTTTAAAGTAGAGGAGGCAGTCAAAGCATTGGTTGTTTTGCTTAGGTTGTGTTCATAATATCATGAGAACTTTGTGAAAGAGATTGAAATTTTTCACAGCAAATGTTACAAATGAGCCCTAAGGGTGACTGAGCTGTGTGTCTGAGGTTGCAGAATAGAAGAGACAAAAATAACAGCAGAGTACTTTGTGTATTCCTCTGAAGGTGTGCTCCACGAAGGAAGAGGGCGGTTCTAACTGCTGAGCTGAGTTTTCTAGAAGGTTTTCTTCACTTGTTGAGAAAGAAGGGAAACTGTTCAAGGACAAATTGCTCTGTAGAGAAAGCAGAAAAAAAGGAGTCTGCTGACTAAGAGGGAATCCTTTCCCCTGAGAAATTAGAGATTATGCCTCCTAGTTTATATGTTCAAGTTTAAGAATGCTTGTTTCTTCTTCTTTGTAGAGTATTTTCTAATTCTTTCTTTTAAAGCAATGTTTTGAATAGTATCACTTCAGACCCTCAGGGTTGTGCATATGGGAATGGAATGTGTTATCATTGTGAATACATTTTCTTTTTTCCCTGCCAAATATTGGTCTAGACTTGCCTAAGGGGATAGGTTTGTGGGTTTTGCAAGGAAAGGTGAGGATATATTCTGACTGGGTTGTAGTGTCAGTCCTGTGGTCCTAGGGCATGCCTTGCTGTCTCCCTCACTCAGTTGGCTTGGATGAGACCTGAGATCACCAGCCAAGAAGTCTGTGCCCTCAGGACTTGTGTCAGTCTCTTACCACGGGGACCAGTGAGCCTTTTTTAATTTTCCATTTTGAGGTTTTGCTTTTCCCAATTGGCACTTGAGACATGTGCAGATCAACTGTAAACAGATCTCCGTGGAATTTTTATATACCCCCAAATTCATCTACTTGTCTAAAGTTCTTTTTTTTCCACCCAAGCTGTACATCTAAATTCTACCTGTGTCCTTCTACAGCCCTTTCAGAAAGGGAAAAACTGCCACTTGCAAGCCCCTTCCCCTGTTTTAATGATAATCCTACAGCTCAGGGAACAATGTCTCACAGAATTTCCACAGAAAACCTCCAGGTAACATTTTAGAATGCCCATGGGTTCCATATTTTAATTTTTATCACAATGGATTTTTTAAAATTTATTTTATGTTTAGACCAAATTGAGATAGTCTGTGTTATTTCTGGCCTGTGCTGATGTAGCATTTTTAAAAGTTTGAGAGTCCAAATGCTATGGGAGACCTGGGATTCATTTCACCCCCTCAGGGAAAATTTTCCTCATACTTCTCACTCAGGCACTGTGTACCTGAGCAGATTATGATGACCAAAGCTGCAGCTCTTCTTCATGTGTGGCCTCAAAAGGGTCAGGAGAAAGTGAGGGTGATGAGAGAAAGGGAGATGGAAAGACAACACCAGGAAAGATACAATATCTCAGACATGGAAAGATTTGTTTTACAGCATCGCCTCCAGGAGAAAAACTGTCTTGTCCATGGGGAGAAAGAAACTATCAGAAGAAACTCTTATTCCCTGCATACCACCCAGGGCTACCATGCCTGGATTTCATTTGTTTGTTTTTTAAAGAACTGGTATAGGGACTTCCCTGGCAATTCCAGTGGTTAAGACTCTGCCTTCCAATGCAGGAGGTACAGGTTCCATCCCTGGTCAGGGAGCTAAGATCTCAGATGCCATAACCAAAACATAAAAAACAGAAGCAATATTGTAACATTCAAAAAAGACTTTTAAAATGGTTCACATAAAAAAATTGGCATAAAGTGTAAAGAAATCCAGAGATCTGCCTATGGACAGAGTTCTAGTTATTATTTGGACAGGCTCCTTATCTTCCTGGTCCTTTTGTATTTTCCTCTGTTGGTGGGTTACACCCCATATTTCAAAGTACAAAGCCCTGTATTGGACTTCTCACCACTTCTATTCTTGGGCTTCATCTTCCTCTTAGGCCAGTCACCCCTGCAGCGACCACTTCCTCGTCCTAGTGGTTCATACATCAGGTCTGTGCCACAGGCCTCCTGTTTCTTAGGAGACTCTTGGCAGGGACCTCATAGAAACAGACTCAGCATGTGATGTGCATGACCTGGAAATGCCCTGTGGGCATACCCTTGACCAGGCCTCTTTCCTCTCTGCACAGCTGCTCTGAGACACGCTGCATATGGCTCCTCAGACTGTCCCCTGAGCCAGCCCCCAGGGCAGGAGGCAGCTCAGTAATGTATCTTTACATCTGCTTTTCCACCTTCCCTGCCCTGCTCCCCAGTCCTTCACTCTTATTCCTTGGACCACACTCTCCAATAAATAGGATGACCCTAAACAAATAGGTTTGTCCTATTTGGACATGGTGATATCAGTTTAAGTCTTTGTCACGATCTAATTATTAATAGTATCTCCATTTACTATAAAAATTGTTCCTATCAGATGATCGATGACGATTGTGTTGATGTAATTATATATTCTATTTAAGCTTCATAAAATTTTCAGCAGATAAAGTCTACCCAGGTAAAAGGGATCCAGACCATGCATGGCTGATCGTACAGAGGTGCAATGCGGGAGCCATTGAGTGTGGAGCATAGCAGGCTGGTGAGCACTTGTAAGGAGGTAGTGAACAAAAAGTGCTCACACTTGAGGGAGAGGAAACGTGTAACTATAAACCTAGTGAATAATCACATTATATAGAATGTTTAAAAAGCATTTTGTGGTAGGGGGAGGAAAACAAAAGAAGCTTAGAGTGGTGAAAGAATTGGTTGTAACTTCAGATAGGATGGTCAGAGTGGGTCTCATTGAGAAGGTAGTATTTGAGCAAAGACTTGAAGAGTTAACATTGGACTGTGTGGAGACAGTCACTCCAGGAGGAGGAAACAGCACATGTGAAGCCCCTCAGAACATGTTTATGTTCAAGAAACAATACGGAGGCTAGTGTGGTGGACTTGAATGGTCAAGGGTCATGTAGTAGGCAAGATGTCCTGGAGATTACCTGGAAAGTCAATCCCTGCTCAAATCATTCCTGGTCATCAGTCTAATGCCTGGGCCAGCTGGCCCAAGCCTGGATTTCTAAACCAGCTACTCAGAGATGATAAAAACACAATCCCACCTTGGCTTATGTGTCTCAGAGCCTGAGTTGAAGCTAAGCCCCCAAACCACAGGACCGCTGAACATCTGGGAAATGTAGGGTGGATGCTGAGACTCAACCGTGATGTCCTTCACTGTGACTTAAGCCTTCAGAAAGGTTCCCTGGAGAGTCCCTAAAGTCTGAGTCCCAATCTTGGCCAAACAGCTTCTCTGTGTTGGTCGTTATATCCCTGGCTGTCATTAAACAGTTTTAAACCACAGGAACTGAAAACAAAAGGAGAAAGGCATAGGTGATGTGGGTGGTCCAGGAGATTGTAAGGTAGGCCTTACCGGTGGTAGAGAGCTGTTTCTGAGAAAGATGCTGAAGCACCCTCTCGGGGAGTCTCCAGAGACCTGGGGGCATGGCTGCATGGCTGAGGTGAGACCGTGCAGGAGTGCCTCTGACAGTGGCTCCACAAGCTTTCCAAATTTTCCCCAGCTCATATCTTGTGCGACCTGGACCCCAGGCAGGGGGTTTAGAGGAGACAAGGACCTGCTCTATTCCCTTTATTCTTGTGGTTTCCTATTGCTTCCACATTCACAGCTGCCCCTTATGTCTCAGCTTGAAAGAACCGTCTCATAAACTGTGAGTTTAGGGATCATCTATGCTAATCCAGTGCTCTCAGATTTCAAATGTGAAAACTGAGCTTGGGAAAGGACACTGACTTGCCCAAACATACAGTCTTGGGGGTTCATTTTCCACTCTTTTAATCCAGTACTCTGTCTACAATGACACTAAAATGGCTATTATTCAATTTCTTAAAAGTTGTTTATTACCACAGATCTGCTGAATGCTGGTTAGAGATGTTAAGAATAATCTCAAAGTTATTTAGAAGATGACAGTGATTTGTAGATAGAAGGGATTATCTAAGACTCAAGTCAACAAGGTTGATTAGGTGGTTATTACTTAAAAGCCAGACAGAGGACACAGGAGGATGCATGGGATATGTACCATGATGAACATTTACCTCCGGAAATGAAAACAAATGAAGGTGAAATTGGACCTTTTAAGTAACATTGTAATAGTGATGCACTCTAGATTCTGAAACAGAGAAAATGGGTTTTAGGTGTCAAGTCTGCTATTTCTGTGTTGACCTTGAGCCAAGGCACTTCATCTCTCCGAACTCCAATAACCTCATCTATAAATGGGGACGGGGGGACAAGCTTACAGACTTCTATGAAAATTAAGTTAAACATTGTCCTGCAAGCACTCTGTAAACCTGAAAGCTTTTCACAAGCAAAAGATACTTTTATCTCCAAGTGTAGACTGACAGCACCTTGCTCTGGTGGAGGTAGAAAGGTGACATGATCTTTATCAACTCAGGTTGGAGACTATGTCAATTGTTGTCAATTGTTTATTATTATAAACTCTGAGTCTGATGACATGATCATTTATGAAATAATCGACATTTGGGGTGATGTGTTTACCTGTAAGCCTTGCAACTCCTTCTGTGAGAGGTGTTATGATATGGTCCCACCTGTGTTACCATGGGAGCCATTGATGGGGCCCGGATGTCTACTCTGGTCAAGGCTGGGTGGCCAGGAGATACAGGACCTGGGAGACCAAACATACACTGGATGGTGGGAGATTGAGGGTGTTCTGGCCAAAAGCAAAGGCTCATTTTGTTGGGGAAGAGGAATCGCCATCTCACAACTAAAAAAGCTTAGAAATTGATGCCACAAAAAATATTCTTTATTTTTGGAGGCAGGATGCTCAACAGTTAAGAGTGTAGGCTCTGGAAGCAGATAGCTTAGAAAGGAAAGAAGTGAAAGTGTTAGTCACTCAGTCGTGTCCAACTCTTTGCGACCCCATGGACTGTAGCCCACCAGGCTCCTCTGTCCATGGGATTCTCCAGGCAAAGAGTACTGGAATGGGTTGCCATTCCCTTCTCCAGAGTATCTTCCCAACTCAGGGATCAAACTCAGATCTCCTGCCTTGCTGGCAGATTCTTTACCACTGAGCCACCATTGGACAGGGGAGATAGATTCTAGTCCTAATCCTCTTAAGGGCTAGTGGTATAATCTTGTGCAAATTCCTAAATACCTCTAAGGTTTAGTTTTCTCATCTGTAAAATGGAAATAATAGTGGTCCTAAGGTTTATTGTGAGGATTAACTAAAATAATTCTTATTATATGCTTAGACCAGCACCTGGCACATAGCAAGTAAATTGTCAGTGTCCCTATAAACTCATTCCAGTAGGTTTCAATCTCTACATACAGCAACAGATATAAACACTATATATTTGAAACTGTAATTATTATTCCTTCTTATATTTGAACATTTGGCATAAAAAACTGACCCTATGGCTAAGTTTCAAAATCTCTCCTTTAGTAGAAACAGAAAAAAGTGACAAATAAAAAAACTACTGGGAATTCCCTGGCGGTCCAGCCACTGGGACTCCATGCTTTCACTGCTGGGAGAATTGGGTCGATCCCTAGTCAGTGAGCTAGTATTCCCCAAGCCACCCTCGAGGCCAAAAAAAAAAGAGAGAAAACACTTTTTAAGAATCCATGGAGTTAACTCAGCACGGTTTTTCGTTACACAACTGCTCATGTAATGATAATTATCTTTCTTTTTAATTTTTTTTTCCTTCTGTTGACCTTAGTTGTGAAGTTGCACTGAGGACAATGTAGACTATTTTCTGAGGATTTTAGCTGGACTATGCCTTCTCTCCCTCTGGAGGCCCATCAGAGAGGAATCCAGAGAAAGGGCTTTTCAGGAGAGGGATGCAGAATGTCATTCAAGAAAACTCCAACTTTAGCCTCAATTAGAGGAGTTTGTAGGAAGGACCTATCTCAGGGCTGGGGTATAGGATCCTGGGGTTATAGTCCCTCTTCCCAGGGCTAGGGTTTTTGGAGATGAAGACATAAAATCTCTCCCTTTCACCTCAGCAGGGTTCAGCCTGTGAGCCACCTGTGTAAATTATCTGCACAACACAGGATGCTTCTCCTGTGTCTGTGTAGACAATGAACCAGACATGCCAGGGGCATTTTCATCCCCACTGGCATCTAGACGACTAGGATGCTGGATTTGGGGCTACATGTGTTAGCTAAATACAGTCTCCAGGGACTCAGTTTTGAAGATAAGTTTCCTCCAACATTCTCAACTTGTTGTTTAGTCACTCAGTTGTGTCAGACTCTTTGCTACCCCCATGGACTGCAGCACACCAGGCCTCCCGTCCTTCACCATCTTCCAGAGTTTGTGCAAACTCATGTCCATCAAGTCAGTGATGCCATCCAACTATCTCATCCTCTGTCATCCCCTTCTCCTCCTGCCTTCAATTTTTCCTAACATCAGGGTCTTATTCAATAAGTCAGCTTTTCACATCACTTGGCCAAAGTATTGGAGCTTCAGCTTCAGCATCAGTTCTTCCAATGAATATTCAGGATTGATTTCCTTTAGAATGGACTGGTTGGATCTCCTTGCAGTCCAAGGGACTCTCAAGAGTCTTCTCCAGCACCACAATTTGAAAGCATCAATTCTTCAACACTCAGCTTTCTTTATAGTCCAACTCTCATATCCATATGTGACTACTGGATAAACCATAGCCTTTACTAGATGGACCTTTGTTGGCAAAATCATGCATCTGCTTTTAAATATGCTGTCTTAGTTGGTCATAGCTTTTCTTCCAAGAAGCAAGTGTCTTTTAATTTCATAGTGATTTGGGGACCCAAGAAAATAAAGTCTGTGACTGTTTCCATTGTTTCCCCATCTATTTGCCGTGAAGTGATGGGACCAGATGCCATGACCTTAGTTTTTAAGCCAACTTTTACACTCTCCTCTTTCACTTTTATCAAGAGGCTCTTTGGTCTTCTTTGCCTTCTGCCATAAAGGTGGTGTCATCTGTGTATCTGAGGTTATTAATATTTCTCCCATAAATCTTGATTCCAGCTTGTGACTCATCCAGCCTGGCATTTCTCATGATGTACTTTGCATATAAGTTAAATAAGCAGGGTGACAATATACAGCCTTGATGTCCTCCTTTCTCAATTTGGAACCAGTCTGTTGTTCCATGTCTGGTTCTAACTGTTGCTTCCTGACCTGCATACAGGTTTCTCAGGAGGAAGGTAAGGTGGTCTGATATTCCCATCTTTTGAAGAATTTTCCACAGTTTGTTGTGAGCCACACAGTCAAAGGCTTTGGTGTAGTCAATAAAGCAGAAGTTTTTTGGAACTCACTTGCTTTTTTGATGATCCAGTGGATGCTGGCAATTTGATCTCTTGTTCCTCTGCCTTTTCTAAATCCAGGTTGTACATCTGGAAGTTCTTGGTTCACATACTGTTGAAGCCTAGCTTGTAGGATTTGAGTGAAATTGTGTGGTAGTTTGAACATTCTTTGGCATTGCCTTTCTTTGGGATTGGAATGAAGATTGACTTTTTCCAGGCCTGTGGCCACTGCTGAGTTTTCCAAATTTGCTGGCATATTGAGTGCAGCACTTTCACAGCATCATCTTTCAGGATTTGAAATAGCTCAACTGGAATTCCATTACCTCCACTAGGTTTGTTCATAGTGATGCTTCCTAAGGCTCACTTGACTTCACACTCCAGGATGTTTGGCTCTAGGTGAGGGATCACACCATTGTGGTTACCCAGGACATTAAGACTTTTTTTGTATAGTTTTTCTGTGCATTCTTGCCACCTCCTAATACCTTCTGCTTCTGTTAGGTCCATACCATTTCTGTCCTTTATTGTGTCCATTTTCGCATGAAGTGTTCACTTAGTATCTCTGATTTTCTTGAAGAGTTCTCTAGTCTTTCCCATTTTATTTTATTTCCTCTATTTCTTTGCATTGTTCACTCAAAAAGGCTTTGTTACCTTTCCTTGCTATTCTCTGGAACGCTGCATTCAGATGGATATATCTTACTTTTCTCCCTTGCCTTTCACTTCTCTTCTTTTCTCAGCTATTTGTAAGGCCTCCTCAGACAACCATTTTGCCTTTTTGCATTTGTTTTTCTTGGAGTTGGTTTTGATCATCACCTCCTGTACAATGTTGCCAACCTCCATCCATAGTTCTTCAGGCATTCTATCAGATATAATCCATTGAGTCTATTTGTCACTTCCACTGTATAATCATAAAGGATTTGATTTAGGTCATACCTGAATGGCATAGTGGTTTTTCTTACACTCTTCAATTTAAGTCTGAATTTTGCAATAATGATTCTAAAATTAAATAAAGCCAATAAACGGGGAATTAAAAGATAGCTATTATGTCTAAGTTGGCTAATTAAAATTGTTTTTGACTCCCTGGGAGTGATAGAATAAGGAAATGAAAATAAATGAAAGTTTCCATGAAAAGAAAGAAGAAACCAGTGGACTTTCAGAATCTTGAATGATATGGGTACAAGGAAAGCATTTGTACCCAGTAAGGAAACTCCCATGAGAATCAGAGGACAGCCCATCATTCCAACTCGTTCCCAGAGGGCCACCCTGTCACCTTTCCCTGAACCATAGTAAGCGCGACTCTGGGGAATAATTCACATCATTGCCCTTCCTTATGGAGCTGTTGATTCAGAGATGTGGTTTGTAGTGAAAAACTACAAAGTATGGCTTTGCTTAAATTCTTGCTAAGCAGAAGCCAACTAACCATTGTGACACCAATAGCTTCTTCCTGGGCAGAAGCATGACCACAGCAGTCTCCACTGCCTCACCTGTGAGCCCCCAGCAGGGCTGTCAGTCCCTCCACATGCATTCTAATGGGCCACTCTGCCGAGCTTCTCTGTAACACACAAGGCTCTGATATATTTAAAGTTTCCATCATAAAGCCCAAATAGTCAGCTTCTCTTCTGTTTCATAATTCCTTTAAACTAATGTCACAGAGAAGTTTCTAATGAATTCACAATTAAGTTCTTCTCTCCCTTAAGGATAAAGTCGGATCAATCTGGTGCTACTTCTCTTTGAATTAATTATCTTCGAATGCAGTTGGTCTCCCAACTTCTTTCCGTCTTCGGAATATTTACTGTCCACCCACGGAAAACTGGAGAGGAAGAAAGTTCCCTGAGAAGCAGATTCTACGAGCACAGAGCAATAATTGGAAGGATGAGATTTCCCAGTTTCTACTCTAACCAGCAGCTATTCAAGCCTCTCTATTTCATTATCCAACCAGAGCATTTTTGTTGGAGCAAATAGACTTGTAAGCAAGTCTAGCAGTGGTCATGCTACAGATTATTGGCTTTGTCAGAATTCTTGGTTATTCTTTTTTTTTTTTAGCATTTATTAATTAATCAATTTTTGGCCACACTGGGTCTTCGTTGCTGCATGTGGGCTTTCTCTAGTTGTGGTGAGTGGTGGCTACTCTTCATTGAAATGTGGTCTTCTCATTGTGGTGGCTTCTCTTGCGGTGTGCGGGGTTCAGTAGTTGCAGCTCATAGGCTCAGTAATTGTGGCACATGGGCTTAATTTCTCTGCAGCATGTGGGATCCTCCCAGACCAGGGACTGAACCCATATCTCCTGCTTTGGCAGGTGGATTCTTAACCACTGGATCACCAGGGATGTCCCTCAGCCATTCTTTTAAAGTTTGGGTTACAGGAATCACACCATCCCTGACCAATGGCACATTTTGAGTTGTGGCTTCTGCTGTATTTCATTCTAAGGAGAATACACATCAGCCACAAGGTTAGGGGAGAAACAACTATTTGGTGAGCAAATCATTGCTAGTACTGTTCTATCTCATTATATATAAAGTGAACAGCTAACATTTGGGAGGAAGCTTCTTTTCCTTAGGCACTGGGCTTAGTGCTTTTATTACATGCTTAAATTCATTTAATCCTTGATGAGGGATTTGATGAAACTCTATAAGAAATGCAGATGTAATTTTATTATTTCTACCTTTACAAACAAGGAAAATGATTTTTAAAAGTATTTAAGAAATTTGTACGAGGTCCCTCAGGTAATACATGGTGGACCCAATTCCACCCTGGCTTTCTGTACCCAAGCCTGGTAATCACTCTGTTGATTCAGCAAAGCGAAAACCACTCTAGGGTCACCTGAGCAGGAAGGGATTTACTACAGGGAATGAGAAACACACAATTATGGAAAGGACTCAGGGAACAAAGATTAGGAAGGCCACTTCTAATTTTCAGAAAATCTAGAACGGTTGGAATTGCAGGAAAGTCGCTGTTGGTGTTTTCAACTTTCTGCAGCACAAATTGGCTGATTCTTCGGTAGATGCCTAGACTGTTGTTCAGTCACTCAGTCATGTCTGACTCTGCAAACCCATGGACTGCAGCATGCCAGGCTTCCCTGTCCTTCACCATCTCCTGTAGCTTGCTCAAACTCATGTCCATTGAGTCGGTGATACCAACCAACTAACTCATCCTCTGAGATGAAATTGAAGGCAGGAGGAGAAGGGGATGACAGAGGATGACATGCCTAGAAGCTGCCAGCAAAACTCCGTGTGTTTTGCCTGCTAAAGTCAATGCACTAACCATTGCCAGAGACTAACGTTTTCTCTTCTCTTTCACTTTCTAAATATCATGGGAGTGCATCTCACTGATGGAATCTAATCTGTTCCCCTGCAGACAAAGAATTCTGGAGAACACAGCTCCCAGGCTTCTCCCCTGGGATGTAAGGGAGAGTTCAGAAGGAACTGGAGATGGTGCTGAGCCAGTCACAGACTGTTCTGATTACTATTTTCCATTGTTTCTAAAAATGACACTTTTCCACTGGGGAAACAGTACCACCAACCATTCTTCTGGCAGACAGTTAGTGAACATCCACAGATGATAGACACAGGAATTTGAGGGTTTTAAAATCCCGTATTTCTGGTCGTAGACATTCATCACCTACTAATCTTATTCAGACGACTGGAACTTTTTCCTACTGTATCATCCTTTACCATAGAGTTTACTTTATGTAATGAAATGCATCAATATCCATCAGATTGGTAAGAACGGTAATTATCGCAACTGTTGTTGATTCTCCCCTCCCTCAACGTTACCTGTTACTTATTTATCTTGAATGGTCTTCTCCAGTGATAAAGGATTAAATAGAATTTCTGCTGTTTGGGATTTTAGTGGCAGTGTCCTGTCATATGCTATTTTGTGGTTTACTAATGATGGTGGTTTAGTCTCTAAGTCATATCCAGGCTCTGCAGTGGCTCTGACATCTACATTAGAACCACCATCTGTCATATTGCATTATTCCCACAGGGCCTTCAGGGTCCTGAATTCTGGAAGAAAATCAAAGAGTCAGGCCGTATCTCAGGTGTCATGAGTAGATCTGGCACGAGTAACAGGAGAAGGAACCTTTAAGGAAAGACTAGAGAATAAGGTAAGTGAGAGGTAGAAGGGAAAGGAAAAAGATAAAGTAAACCATGTATCTCAGAAAATGGGTTCAGTAACACCACCAACTGATTTTAAGTGGCCCACAAAACTGAGGCAATAGAATCTATCTCCTTCATATCACTCTATCTGTTCTCCCTGCCAACCCCAAATACCACCATTCATCACCAACTTCTTAGATTATTCCAACAGCCTCCTTATTTGTCACCATATCTCCATTTTCACTTCCACAAATGCATTCTGCTGAAGAAATCCTTTCAAAAAAGGAAATCTAATTATTTCACCCTAGCCAAACCTATGTATAATATGTTCATGTTTATAAAAGTTTAAATGGGGCAAGTTTCAAGACTAACATTTAAAATGTGTGTATAAAATTACCTTTATAATAAAATCTCAGGCAAAACAAAAAATGTAGAAAAATATTGGAAGTTATCTTCCAAAATGTTAATTGTATGTGTGTGTGTGGTGAGATTACAGATGATTTTTTCTTTCCAATTTTCTGCGATGGATATATGTTACTTTCATAATCAGAAAAGGACAAAATTTGTCTTTAAATGACACAAAAATAAGGTTCTATGTTAAAACCCAGCCACTATCTCTTCATCAATATATTATGAAGAAGGACAATGGGAAAATGGATACATTAGAATAAACATATCTGTTTGTATTATTTATTATCAGCTTTCTAATGAAATTAGGATACACAGTAAAAGTTTTTTAAAAGTGTATATATATTTACATACACATGTACATATATAATTTTTGTGTTTGTTATAGATCTGTTAAAAATCATATAAATATGGTCTATGCAGATTATGAATTCCTAAAATCATAGAAAAGGGAGCCCACAGAAGCTCTGTAGTCCTTGTGAGATTTCCCAGCAGCTTCAGCCTCATGAGCAGTACTCAGAACTGCTGACCAGTCCTCTGTTAGTTCCCTGATACTTGCTACCTGGTAGAAGAATGGCAGAGTTCTCTAATCTCCAAGTCACATTGATTGGGTCAAAATTTATTGGAAGTATTTATTGTTCTGGCCTATCTTTTTTATTTTTAAAAATTTATTTATTTTAATTGGAGGCTCATCACTTTACATTGTTGTATTGGTTTTGCCATACATTGACATGAATCTGCCCCGGGTGTACATTTGTTCCCCATCTTGAACCCCCTCTCTCACCTCCCTCCCTATCCCATCCCTCTGGTTCATCCCAGTACACCAGCCCCGAGCATCCTGTATCATGCATCGAACCTGGACTGGCGATTCATTTCACATATGATAATATACATGTTTCAATGCCACGCCAAGGAAACCAGAATTGAAAGAGACACATGTACCCCAATGTTCATCACAGCACTGTTTATAACAGCCAGGACATGGAAGCAACCTAGATGTCCATCTGCAGATGAATGGATAAGAAAGCTGTGGTACATATACACAATGGAGTATTACTCAGCCATTAAAAAGAATGCATTTGAATCAGTTCTAATGAGGTGGATGAAACTGGAGTCTGGTCAGTCTTTAAAATCCAGGAGGAAAAAAAAAAATCTGATCCAATAAAAGGATGTTTCCCCTCTACTTCGAGAAATTAGCATCTTTTCTTTGTTCCAATTTTCCAGGAAGTTTTACAACAGGTATCAGACCTGGGCTAGTTTATGGCTGTCTTGGTACTTAATTAATTTTTTTTTTCTCAGAAATCCTTTCTCTCCAGGCAAAGAGTTAATAAGGACCCACTCTTTCTGTCTCAGTTCCAATGCAATTCATTCAATAGTGGTAAAACTTAAAAAGTATAGAAAATATTAACAGAATGTCATTTCCTACTAAATTCACAATGACACACACACACATCCACACATATCTTAATCTCCAAGTATCCCTAAATTTTTCTCACTTTAATCCAATATTGTATAGACTTGCTGCTGCTGCTGCTAAGTCACTTCAGTCGTGTCCGACTCTGTGCGACCCCACTGACGGCAGCCCACCAGGCTCCCCAGTCCCTGGGATTCTCCAGGCAAGAACACTGGAGTGGGTTGCCATTTCCTTCTCCACTTGCTACTTAATTGTTATTTCCGCTCTGCATTAATTTTTTCCCTTCTGCATTTGATGACATCTTTTTTCCCATCCTTTTTTTTTCCCCTTGCAGCAGATGTAATCAAAATAGGAGATGACTTTTAAGGTGAAAATTTTTTTAAATTAATTAATTTATTTTACTTTACAATATTGTATTGGTTTTGCCATACATTGACTTGTATCCACCATGAGTGTACATGTGTTTCCCATCCTGAACCCCTCTCCCACCTCCCTCCCCATCCCATCCGTCTGGGTCATCCCAGTGCCCCAGCCCCGAGTAAGGTGAAATTTTAAGGTAAGCTTTTACTCACTTTATTTCCCATGTTATTTTCCATCTGTAGTTGAATGTGAATGAATTATTTTAAAAGAGGTCCCAAACTATTACAAAATATATTTCTGTCAAATGACTTGTTTTCATATCGAATAGTTATAGGTTAATGCTTCTTTCATCTCAGCACTGTTGGGTACATCTTTCTCCCTTCAGAATTGATTGTTAATACATAGTAACAGCCGCATCCACCTACTCTAAGGAAGTTATCAGTCACTTCATGAGATGCTTTGGAAGAAAGATAAAATTAAGGTTGAGTTCATCTGCCCAGCAGCAGAATGGGTTCTAGAAATGAATTTGACTGTAACTTTTCATAGAATCATTTTAGCACAGAGACCTTTAGAGTAAGAACTTTTGTCAAATTGATTTAATTTAACATGACAGAATTTTTATGTTTGTTCCAAACGATCAAAGCAACTTGTATTTTGAAGCCTTGACAATTGTTCTTACTGTGAGAAGTGCTCCTAAATTATTTACTTCATATGAAGACCAATGAAAGAACAGCCCTGCAACCCCAAATAAATGCAGTCCTAAAGTAAACAGTAGAAGGAAAGTGAATCCTCAGATTCTAAGGAAGTGTCTTGGATTTTTCAATATGCATGTTGAATAAAATATTTTATAATTATAAAATAGAAAATAAAATATTTTTATAATTTTTAAAATGACATTTAAAATATTTTCCTCTGATAGGAACTCTAACTTAGTGTAAAGCCCTAAAGATCTGTTACTTATTTTTATTTTATATTGTACTATATTTTATTTACAGTGTTGTGTTTGTTTCAGGTGTATAGCAAAGTGATACAGTTTTATATATATATATATGAATTAACAAAAGCAGTTCCCGTCTTTTGATGGGGAGCTCGTGTTTTATAATATAAATGGCATTATTTTGAGAGAGGGATAACTTAGGTATGGCATTGGGTTTTTTTTCTTTTTGAAGCTTGAGGCAGTTGTAAAATAACTTAATGTAGCTTTTTGCAACTGTGTATTCTATAGTATTTTTTTCATTTGGTGAAATTTCAACTGTTAATGTTTATGGCATTGTGCTTTGTACCATTTATTAAATAAAAATTATAAAATAAAATATTTTCCCTCATTTCCTTCATTTTTACTTCATTTCTCTTTTTTATTCTGCAGTTTTTTAGTTTTGCATTTCCATTATATATTGGTGAAAATGTCATTGGATTAGGAAAGGAATGGAGACTTGGAAGAAATAGTGAACAGTGAGGAGGTGGTGAAGTCAATGAACTTGGGGTCTCAAGTGAAATGTTATGGAAATCAGGGTATTGAAGGGAATGAGCAGGAAAGATAGAAGAATAGGAGGCTTGTAGCTGAGTTTATGAGGGGTTACAGATATTGGTAATAACAAGGTCTATGACCACAAGAAAAAATGACAGATAAAGTAGAGGACAACGTCATTGGAGAGAGAGGTGGCTGTATTAGAAGCATCATTCCCAGAGATATAAGAATGATAGATTCTACACTGGAGTGTAGAATTCTTCAAAGGTCAATTGGTATAGGGATCTGAAGCTCAACAAGGAGTGAAGGTTAGAAGTATAGGGTTGTAAGCTGAGGTATAGGATTGTTGCTGAAGCTGAAGTACTTTGGCTACCTGATGCAAAGAGTAGACTCACTGGAAAAGACGTTCTTGCTTGGGAAGACCGAAGGCAAAAGAAGTGGGCAGCAGAGGATGAGATGGTTAGATAGCATCACCGACTCAATGGACATGGATTTGGGCAAACTCTGGGAGATAGGGCTTCCCTGGTGGCTCATATGGTAAAGAATCTGCCGGCAGTGCAGGAGACCTGGGTTTGATCCCTGGGTCAGCAAGATCCCCTGGAGAAGAGAATGGCAACCCATTCCAGTATTCTTGCCTGGAGAATCCCATGGACAGAGGAGGCAGGTGGGCTATAGACCATAGCATTGCAAAGAGCTGGACATGACTGAAGCGATTTGGCACACACACACACAAATAGTATTATACTGTTATCCTATAGACAGGCCACTGGAATCCAGAGGACTTGAGTCATTAAAGCACACTCACTCAGCTACTCAGGACAAAGCTCAGACTTCAAAGCAGAATTCTGATGCAGCCCTCTCTCTAGGTACATACAGAGTTGGAAAATTGTATGTGGATGATCTCTTTTGATACAGTGATTATTTAAAAGGATGACCAACATAATCATTTGTTATGAGCTGTGCTCTTCAGGTTCTAACAGCAATCCCACTCCTGGACATACACACCGAGGAAACCAGAATTGAGAGACATGTGTACCCCAATGCTCATCGCAGCACTGTTTATAATAGTGAGGATATGTAAGCAACCTAGATGTCCATCTACAGACGAATGGATAAGAAAACCGTGGTATATATACACAATGGAGTATTACTCAGCCATTAAAAAGAATACATTTGAATCAGTTCTAATGAGGTGAATGAAACTGGAGCCTATTATACAGAGTGAAGTAAGCCAGAAAGAAAAACACCAATACAGTATACTAACACATATATATGAAATTTAAAAAGATGATAATGATAACCGAGTATACGAGACAGCAAAAGAGACACAGGTGTATAGAACAGTCTTTTGGACTTTGTGGGAGAGGGCGAGGGTGGGATGATTTGGGAGAATGGCATTGAAATATGTATATTATCATATGTGAAACGAATCACCAGTCCAGGTTCCATGCATGATACAGGATGCTCGGGGCTGGTGTACTGGGATGAACCAGAGGGATGAGATGGGGAGGAAGGTGGAAGGAGGGTTCAAGATGGGGAGCACATGTACACCCGGGGAGGATTCATGTCAACGTATGGCAAAACCAATATAATATTGTAAAGTAATTAGCCTCCAATTAAAATTTTTCAAAAGTGCAAAAAAAAAAAAAGGAAATGCAGGGTCTTCTCTTCTTTATAAGAGTGAAATATTTAATAATTGTCATAAAGTATTTGTTTGACATTAGATCAGTATTAGTCTAAGTTGGGTTCCTTTGGGCTCTTTGGTACAGGGGAAAACTCAAAGCTGAGGCAAAAGTCAGACAATATCTGAGAAAACGTGTATTTCACATCAATACTGTTTTGATGTATATGGCAATTTCACTTAATAATTCAAAAATAGCATTTAACGTATAAAAGCTGAACCTCAGATTTTTTTTTTCTCCAAAGTGTGCTTGTCCCCAATCTTCAGTCCCTCCAACATTCCCTAGGCCTTAATTAAATAAGAGCAGGAGAGAGCATTGGGCTTGGGTTCAGGATAAATATCCCCGGCTTGAACAGGAGATGTTACTTTAATGACTTGGAATACATCCAGAAAGCTCACACTGGCTAGCAGGCAAATCTGACAGCTACTGCATCTCACAGCAGTAACATTCTAACCAATTAAAAGCAGGGCTAGAAATAATGGTTTGTCACTGAGTGGTGTTTCAGAAACCTATCGGTCCAGATTAACCAGAGGATTAACTTTTCTAACTGAATTTAAAGGTCACGGGGAGCTGACTTTAATGAAAGAAAGAGAAAAGCATTCAATTAGAAGGGGGAAGACTTACAGAGAGAAATTAGGTTAATAGATCTGGCTTTATTATTTATAGGCAACTAACCAAATTGCTGTCTTACTTTGTGGCAGGAGTTCACAGTCAAGGATAAATATGTTCAGTAAAAGACAGTTAAATAAGCAATCAGGTGTTTCTAAGGGAGTCCTCTAGTGGGAAGGGCATAGATGGCCTTCCAAAATCTGAAAGTGTGTTTTTAAAAAAAGAAAGATTCTTGCTAGGTAAGAAAAGAATCATTGGTAAACCAGCATAGTAAACCAGCATACTTTGGACTGATACTCTGATAGGATCAATGTCAAGCGCTTGCACATGAGATCAACTCATCAGATGATGCTTGCATGGATAAGACTACACAAGTAGCCCTTTATCTTTCTTTTCTATTTTTTAAAATTAATTTTTATTGGAGTATAGTTGCTTTACAAAGGTTAGTTTCTACTGTACAACAAAATGAATCAACCACACATATACATATATTCCCTCCCTTTTGGACTTCCTTCCTATTCAGGTCACCACAGTGCGGTTAATAGAGTTCCCATGCTATACAGTATGTTCTTGTTAGTTACCCGTTTTATGCATAGTATCAATAGTGTATATGTGTCAATCCCAATTGCCCAATTCCTCCCATTCTCATCAGGGCCACTGAAACACGTGCATGAAAAGTCTTTGGTGCCACTGGCAGAGCTTTTCACTGATGTATGTATGTTGGATGACTTTTCCTTGCTGAAAAGACTTTTCCTCCAAGATTCATTCTTCCCTCAGTAACCTACCCTCACAGCCACCCCCTGTTATTTGCATCTCCCTCTCATCCACAAAGTGAAAGCAGTTTGCTATAGGTGCGAGGACCTTGGGCTGGACCTTTGATGAATTATTGGTGTGCAGTTAAGTGTTAAAATGATGTCCTGCTTATGCTACTTCCTGTCCCTACCACATAGTAGGGTTTTTTAAATTAAAAAGATTTTTAGTTTAAGGTTGTTTTTTTTTTTTAATTTCTAAAGTCTTTATTGAATTTGTTGAAATATTGCTTCTGTTGTTTTCTGTTTCAGTTTTTTGTTTTTGGTCCCGAGGCATGTGGGATCTTAGCTCCCCAGCCAGGGATCCAACCTGCACCCCCTGCACTAGAAGGCAAAGTCTTAACTGCTGGACCACCAGAGGAGTCTCCATAGTACTTTTAATAAACATTGTGGAGAGAGGGTTGGGGTAGCAGGTAGTTGAAGGGAAATAGAGGGAAGAAAGCTAGTCTGAGAGAGGGAAGGTGTTGCTCCTGACTGCAAGGGATTAGAATGGCCAGATAACCGAGTCAGTGTCAATTCTGTCATTCATGTATAGAACTTGCATTGTATTCTAGAACTGGATTTCAAGACCCGGATTTTGATGTGAACAGGAGCTTCATGTTAGAGGTGTGCAAAGAACCCGCTAGACCTATGACACCCCTCTTGTTGAGTATTTAAGGAGAGCCCTTTGATCCCTCTGTGTGATATGTGTCAACCACCCCCCAACAGGCACCATTTGATCCTACTGAAGCCAGGTAGGGAGCAGAGTTTCGGGCAGGATCTGAGATCTTACGCTGGATCCAGTCACAGATGTACAGGGTCCAATCCATTTTCTGGACTCTCCCTTCTGGTCAATTGGTCTGATGTTCAGTCTGGCTGAGATGTTCCAATGAATGAGACTGTGATTCATTCATTGTGATTCATTTAATGAATGAGACTGTGTCTCAGTTTGGAGGGACAACATTACTGACTCCTATTCACTCAGAAGCACATACATAAATGACCTGTTGCTGTCAAGGAGTGAAACAGTTGATGAACATCTTCAGCCTGTGTACACCAAGGCTAGGCCTGTATCTCCCAAAGGGAAGCTTCAAGTTATTGTTATCTGGCTTATCTAGATGTGGAGGCAATCAAACTAGTTTTCTTCACATAAAAAACACTTTCTGAATTATTTAAATTGGCTAGTTAAGGGGACTGAATGAACTGGATAACTGACCATCTCACATCATTCTAGGTAATCTTATTGTTAGCATGTTACAGAAAGAGACATGAGCATGTCAAACATTCTTAGCAAGAGCAAAATTCCTTTGTTGATAGTTTATTTTTCTAAGCCAGTCATTTAAGTTTTCTTCCCTTTAAAATCTTAAGAACTCAAATCAAATTTAAAAAAATCTTAAGAACTCAAATCATAAGAAAGAACTGTGACCAAATTAATTGATAAAGTTTCCTATTTTCAGTTCAGTCAGTTCAGTTCAGTAGCTCAGTCGTGTCCAGCTCTCCGCGACCCCATGAATCACAGCACGCCAGGCCTCCCTGTCCATCACCAACTCCCAGAGTTCACTCAAACTCATGTCCACAGAGTCGGTGATGCCATCCAGACATCTCATTCTCTGTCATCCCCTTCTCTGCCCGCCCCCAACCTTTCCCAGCATCAGAGTCTTTTCCAGTGAGTCAACTCGTCGCATGAGGTGGCCAAAGTATTGCAGTTTCAGTTTTAGCATCAGTCCTTTCAATGAACACCCAGGATTGATCTCCTTTAGAATGGACTGGTTAGATCTCCTTGCAGTACAAGGGACTCTCAAGAGTCTTCTCCAGCACCACAGTTCAAAAGCATCAATTCTTCGACGATCAGCTTTCTTCACAGTCCAACTCTCACATCCATACATGACCACGGGAAAAAGCATAGCCTTGACTAGATGGACCTTTGTTGGCAAAGTAATGTCTCTGCTTTTCAACATACTATCAAGGTTGGTCATAACTTTCCTTCCAAGGAGTAAGCGTCTTTTAATTTCATGGCTGCAATCAGCATCTGCAGTGATTTTGGAGCCCCCAAAAATAAAGTCTGACACTGTCTCCACTGTTTTTCCATCTATTTCCCATGAAGTGATGTTTAAACCCCTCATAAAAAGCAATTGTTCTTCTAGTGACATATCATCTGAAGCTGAAGTTATTCCTCTTGTATGGGGAAGCAGGAAGCCGAGCAGTATCGGTTCCACTTCTGAGACGCAGCTGAGCTGCAGTTGATTGGTTTTGGAACAAGCACACTTAGCAGATGCTGATGGAATTCCTATTACGAGCCAAGCACTCTTCTGAATGGTAGGAATTCAGCAATAAGCAGAACAAAACCCCTTCCTTCCTGGGTCTTAAAATCATCCCAAACTACTATGATGTTTGCAGAAAAAGAATAAGAAATTCCCTAGATGTTTTGAGGATCTTGCTACAAATCTGTGGCTCAGATGGTAAAAAATCTGCCTGCAATGCAGAAGACCTGGGTTCAATCCCTGGGTCGAGAAGATCCACTGGAGAAGGGAATGGCTACCCACTCTATTATTCCTGGATGGAAAGTCCCAAGGACAGAGGAACCTGGTGGGCTACAGTCCACGGGGTCACAAAGAATTGGACACGACTGAGCGACTAACACTTTCACTTTCACTATGCTACAAATCGTTGGGTGTAAATTACCCTTCCCCGCATCTATTTTTCACAAAAGGAGCACCTTCTTTGTTGGCTTTGGTAAAATGCACAGTGCTTAGAAGGATGTGTCTGTCCTAGAACCTCCGTGCCCTGGACTCGTCCATCTCTCATACTGGAAAGCTCTTCCTGAAACATCTTCACTTGCACAAGTTCCATCTTCCTGGGCATCTGCAAACACACTCCTTTGGCATGTTTTTCCTCCATATGTTGTATATCCTTTAAAACTGAGGGTTTAGAGCCATGTGTAGACCACCCATTCTTCAAAGCCCTGCTCAAACATGGCTTGCTCCAGGAGTCCCTTCCGCTCGGAGTCCCTCCCGCTCAGTGTCCCTGGGATGGAGTTCGTTTCTCTTCCTTCTCCCCTGGCTCATTATTTAGCATTTCCTCCAGTCTGTCATGAATTAGGGCTCTCTGTATACAACTGCCCCTTTCTCCAAAGCATGAGCTTCTAGAGGACTAGATCTCTATTTGAATCATTTTTGTATTTCCCAGAGCAGCTAGCACAGTGAGTTACACAGAGTAGTTACTTAATAAATGCTTGTTGAACTGAATAGAATCAAATAATTTAGTGTCACTGCAATCCTTTATCACTGATTTGAAAAGATGGAGAGGGAAGAAATTGGGTTAAACTAATCATACTCATTATTGCAATATACTCTATCAGACATAAATATGGTCCAGTATATTTGTTCCAGTTTCTTAAAGAATGTTCCTTCAATTCGTAGATATACTGTATATTGGAGTGCAGAAGTGAATTACACATGAGGCCCCCTGTCTAAAGTATATGGATTTTACAGAAATGCCTAGGCTTCATGGGACCCCAAAAATGAGGGAAATAAAGCCCATCCAAGTTTCTTTGAAAGCCACTGGAGAGGAATAAAAACAAAAAGGTAATCATGCAGCAGCAGCAGTAGCAACCAGACTCCCTAAGTTGTGTCAAACTGCCTGACTAGTTAGAGCCATGTTCAGGGCGTCTTCTGCATTTTTCTCTATGCTTCTCTCCATTCCTCCCGCTGCCTTGGGAAGCTTGCTCTCATTAAAAGGGACGGGAAACTAGCCACATCATTACTTTCACTTAAGGCAGAGTTTAGCTGGTCAGCAACCCACCACTGTCAGCAATAGCAGCCACTTTGGGATTTTGAGCCCTTATGGGCATCATGGTTTGGTTTGGGATTTTTATTTGTCTTACTTTGAAATTTACATGTCTTTAGAACAACTAAAATTCACAAGAACAAACTAATTAATGGATTCCATTTTTGACAGCTACAAGAAGACGGATGAGAAAGTAACATGCTTCTGGCAGCGTGTTATCAATTGGGAGGCAACAGTGCATTCCCTCTATGTGGAACAGTGAGCTGGAACCGACACTGACAGATGACACGGCCCTTTGACAGTGACGCCTGTAGGAGCTGACAGCTCCACTTGCAGTCAGTCAAGTCCACGCTTTGCAGTGGAATTTTAACGGGCTTGATTTGCAGAATATGCTTTGCCTACTTCTCAGCTTGCAGTAGAAGTGAATAAAAATTTCAAAGCATTCACATTAAAAAGTGGATTCTAGTATCTATGACCCAACCTTCTTCTTCTCAAAGCTAAGGGTAATAAAGGTAAATAAAGTTTAATTTTAAAGAGCAAACAAACAAACAAAAAAATCAAAACCTATAAGACATCTAGGAAAGAAACAATTCTCTCCTTAAAATTAGGTTTTCTATAAATCAAAGTAATTCACATATTAGTCAAAATCCCTTAAGAAGGGCAAGATGCCAAATTTCCCAAGGTATTCATAATTTAATCATAAAATGTAAGTGTGAGTGGTGTGTATTCAAATCACAGATAAAAAGGACTGATTTGCTCAATTAAGTTTTTGAAACTTATTGACTATTTTAAAAAGCTGGTTCCAAACATCAGAAATTATTTTCCTTTAAGGAAATAGTCTTATTCATTCACTTCTAGGTTTTAGGTCTTGCTTTTTATTTTACCTTTTTGCAGTCTCTTCTCTTTGAACAAGAAGTGCACGAAGCTGATTTTCCTGTGTGACTTTCATAAAGTTACTATTCTGTGTTTCAATTCCATCACCAACAAAATATAGTTAATCACCCTGTCACCACCAGCATACCTCATAGGTTCAGAACAAGAAATAAGGGCACTTGGGGTTGCAAACTAGTGACTCCAAGGCCAAATTGGACTGGCAGGGGTGAATTTTTGCATTTGAATGCCCCTAGGCTGGGCATGGCAGAGAAGGCAATGGCAAGCCAGTACTTGCCTAGAAAATCCCATGGATGGCGGAGCCTGGTAGGCTGCAGTCCATGGGTCGCTACGAGTCAGATATGACTGAGCGACTTCACTTTCACTTTTCACTTTCACACATTGGAGAAGGAAATGGCAACCCACTCCAGTGTTCTTGCCTGGAGAATCCCAGGGAAGCGGGAGCCTGGTGGGCTTCCATCTATGGGGTCACACAGAGTCGGGCACGACTGAAGTGACTTAGCAGCAGCAGCAGCAGGCTGGGCAGGGACCCTCCAGTTTACATAGCCTCTGCTCTCTAATACTGTGTCTCTTTCCACATTTATGTAACTTGCCTGAACTCTGAAGGCAGTTGAGTTTGTGACCGTGGCACCATCCACCAATGTAGTCTCAATTCTCCTCATAGAAACACATAAAAATTCAAACATTGTTGATTTCAAAAGACTCACTATAAATGGAAGCAAGACATAGAACAGGATGACAGAGAGGGGCATATACAAATGAAATAAGCATGCAATTTCGAAGAACAGTTAAACTAAAAGGATAATATTGGCATATGATGCAAACTGTTTCAGATGTGATAAACTAGCCTTGAACCACATACTGGAGTACTCCTAGCTAGTCCCCGCTGTCCATCCCCACTACTAGTCCAATAGGCAAACACATAGTAAAGAAGAGACAAGGTATCCTTTCTTAAGTCAAGTGAAGAGATTCATTTATGAGTCTCTTGGGTTATCTAGCCATTAGCAACCTATGGGAGAAGGGGAGGGTGGGATGAATGGAGAGAGTAGCATTAAAACATACATTACCATATGTAAAATAGATAGTCATACCATACCATATGTAAAATAGTGGGAATTTTCTGTATGATGCAGGGAGCTCGGCTCGGTGCTCTGTGATAATGTAGATGGGTGGGATGGGGTGGGAGGTGGGTGGGAGGGTTAAGAGGGAAGGGACGTATGAACACCTATGTCTGATTCATGTTGATGTATGACAGAAACTAACACTATTGTAATCATCCTCCGTTTAAAAATAAATAAATTTTTAAAAAGATGAGCAATCCAACCTTCACATGTGTATGTGTGTGTGTTTTAGCTCCTCAGTCATGTCTGACTCTTTGTGACCTCATGGACTGTAGCCTGCTGCCAGGCTCCTCTGTCCATAGAATTCTCCAGTAAAGAATAGCAGAGTGCGTTGCCATTCCCTTCTTCACTGGATCTTCCTGAACCAGGGATTGAACTCGGGTCTCCTGCATTGCAGGCAGATTCTTTACCATGTGAACCACCAGGGAAGCCCTCACATATGTATAATTAATTATAAATGATTCAAAGAAGTGATAAGGAAGGCTTTTGTAGGAGAGATGAGTTTCTGAAATGTCTTGAAGGAGGAAATGTTCATAGATTGGTTAAGGAAACTAGTCATTTTAAGCAGAGAGAATGGTTTATGCTTAAGTTCAGAGATGAGAATGGAGACCATACAGTTTGTAATGAGGAAAAGAAAAGGCTTGGGTTCCAGGATTAACTCCAAATACAAAGTATTACAGCATGCCATTTGGTGAGGAAAAGCATTTCAGAGACTGTGTACAGAAGCCAAGTAAAATATAATGACCTTCCATTTATTTTATGGTAATTGGACTTTTATTTCATAAAGTAAGTACTGCTATTATACCATGAGCCATGATAAAAAGGAAAACTTTTCAGTTTACATTTCACCCATCATAACCTTGAATATTAAAATAAACTTACATGCTCCATTAACTAGAAAATAATTCCTTTCCATGCTTTGAATTTGCCTAGGGTGTGGTTCTCAGTGAGGACAAGTTCAATTGATATGCTTGAAGAATTCTAATTAAGAAAAAAGGTAATTTCAAAGGTATGACATTTAATGCATTACTAGAATCTTTTTAACGCATGCTTTTACTCCATCCTTCAATTTCTTGAAACTCTATGTTTTTTTTTTTGAAGCTTAATTTTATGATTTTTGTATTAGTTAAACCTTATTGGTCAAACTCTTACTCCATGTGCATGTGTGCTAAGTTGCTCCACTCATGTCCAACTCTTTGCGAGACTGTAGTCCACCAGGCTTCTCTGTCCATGGGATTCTCCAGCAAGGATTCTGTAGTGGGTTGCCATGCCCTCCTCCAGGGGATCTTCCTGATGCAGTGATCCAACTAGTGTCACTTGAGTCTCGTGCATTGGCAGGCAGGTTCTTCACCACTAGTGCCACCTGGGAAGCCCTCTTACCCCATAGATAAAAATTATCATAGGCTGATAAAGAGTGTTTGATCAATGCCTAGTATGCTTCAGTTCAGTTCAGTTGCTCAGTCGTGTCTGACTCTTTGCGACTCCATGAATCACACCTCACCAGGCCTCTCTGTCCATCACCAACTCCCGGAGTTCACTCAAACTCATGTCCATTGAGTCAGTGATGTCATCCAGCCATCTCATTCTCTGTCGTCCCCTTCTCCTCCTGCCCCCAATCCCTCCCAGCATCAGAGTCTTTTCCAGTGAGTCAACTCGTCGCATGAGGTGGCCAAAGTACTGGAGTTTCAGCTTTAGCATCAGTCCTTCCAATGAACACCCAAGATTGATCTCCCTTAGAATGGACTGGTTGGATCTCCTTTCAGTCCAAGGGACTCTCAAGAGTCTTCTCCAACACCACAGTTTAAAAGCATCAATTCTTCGGCGATCAGCTTTCTTCACAGTCCAACTCTCACATCCATATATGACCACGGGAAAAACCATAGCCTTGACTAGATGGACCTTTGTTGACAAAGTAATGTCTCTGCTTTTTAATATGCTGTCTAGGTTGGTCATAACTTTCCTTCCCAGGAGTAAGCGTCTTTTAATTTCATGGCTGCAATCAGCATCTGCAGTGATTTTGGAGCCCCCCAAAATAAAGTCTGACACTGTTTCCACTGTTTGCCCATCTATTTGCCATGAAGTGATGGGACCGGATGCCATGATCTTAGTTTTCTGAATGTTGAATTTTAAGTCAACTTTTTAGAGTGGTGTATTGATGAAGATTTGTCGGATATCCATGTGCTGTGTCTTGGTGGTGCTCAAAAGAATTATTGGATATATTTTTTTCTCGCTAATAAAGCAGTTGAGATATAAAATAGAAAAATGTAGAAAATAGATTTCCTCATTAAATGAATGCTTCTTGTCAGGTTTCTCTTTTTCTTTAATCTCTAAATAGTTGGTTTTCATTTGCAAAGCCCTTAACTAATCATATGATAGAAAAATACAAAATGGTTATAATATAGTCAGGTTACATAAAAGTTTTAAATAAGGTGGGTATTTTCTAAGGCAGTTATACATAATCATATAAGTCTAATTATAAGAAAATTTCCCATTATAAATGGAAAAATGAGGGAATGAAAATTCAAATAAATAACTCTGGTCAGAGTAAGAAAATAATAAAAATATTTCAATAATAGGAGTTAACAATCATTTTTATTGTTCTAGTTGGATAAATGCAATAATGGAAATGTCCAAAGAAATTCTTCACAGATTCTTAATTGAATTTAAAGTAAAAATGCTCTGGATAATAGCTTTATACCTAATATTTTACTATCTGTGGAAATTTGCATGAAGTAGTCATTTATTTTTCAGCTTTGACTTTCAATTTTAAATGATGCTAATTTAATAACTTTTAAGATTTAAGTACAATTTAAGTGGTTTTTATAAAAGGGATTTTAGTTTTTCTGTAAATGTGAAGAGAAACAAGACAACATTTAAACAAATACCCCAAAAATGAAATGAAAGCTTCTTCTTAAGATTTTTAAGTATACATAAGATACTTTATTATTGAATTGAAATTAGTGTGTTTCAATAACAGAGAATGAGAAAGAAAGAGAGGGAGTAGGGGGAGCTAACAAGTTTTTTAAAAACGATCTACTGTCTTTAAAGGAAAGTGAGTTGTGAGCAATGTAAATTCAATGCCCAAATTTTGTACTTTATCAGTATTTTTTATTTTCTGCTTTTCTGTCTTTGTTTAATGCTTTGTAAACTGACTTTCAGTTTTATAATTTTTACAAATGTGAAATGATAAATTTTGTTGTTCAATTGCTAAGTTGTATCCAACTCCCTTCAACTCCATCCCTCACCATCTCCCGGAGTTTGCTCAAACTCATGCCCACTGAGTCAGTTAAGCACTCTCTTTTTGATGAGCTCTTTTTGGAAATTGTTGCATGAGTTATCTTGGTTGGCATATTCCTCAGAAGATAAAACTGAATAAATGAAGACAAGAACCTTGTTACTTAACAAGTCTGATGTTAAATAACACTTTTGTTTAGTAAGAACCATTTTGTAATGTGTATAGATAGTAATGAGTGTATTATATACAAATAGTCTTTGATTTTCAAACCTATTAATCCCATCAGCAATCATTTACTTTTTTTTTCTCTCCTTTCCCTAACATAATTTTGGGCTCAGTTGCTTCACTGATGACCTTTTCACATCTTTTGGGAACTCCACTGAGTGGATTTCACAGGAGCCAAAGAAACCAAGGCAATGCTGACTCAATATGTGTGCCCTCCCTCTGTGCCCCGTCTTTCTGTTTGTTCAAACTGCAGATTTCTTTCCTTCTCCTCTTCTTCATTTATTCAATAAATATTTATTGACTATGTGTTGGACTGTGCTCAGTGCTAAAGAAACAACTGTGTACAATATAGACTTGGGCGCTGCCCGCTGGAGCCTACAGTCTCTGTAGAGGCAACAACAAAAAATTATAAAGCAATAGAGGGGATGCCGTAAGGAGTCAACATAGGTGGGGAACCCAGAACAAAGGCCTGGGGGGCTTCCTGCAGGAAATGGCATAAGCAGACACCGAAAGGATGATAGGGAATTGGCCAGTGATGTGGTGGAATGTGTTCCTGGAAGATGGTGCAGAGTACATCGAGGCCCGTACGCAAAAGAATGTGGAGGCGAATCACTACGTCTGAAATATAGGACAACTGTGAGGGGGTGGCGGCGGTGGTGACACTGAAGCCAGGCAGGTGTGCAAGGGCAAGATCATTTGGGGCCTTATAAACGTTGCTAAGATTTAGTCTTTGGAGAAATGGGGAACCATGCCAGGAACTGCTATTTGAAGCACATATATGTTTTCTTTTTTTTTGAATTTTTATTGCAGTATAGTTTCTTTACAGTGTTGTGTTAGTTTCTGTTGTACAGCAAAGTGAATCACTATACGTATGATATATTCCCTCTTTTTTAGATTTCCTTTCCACTGAGGTCACCACAGAGCACTGAGTAGGGTTCTCTGCTACTATCCAGTGGGTTCTCATTAGTTATCTATTTTATACATAGCAGTATATATATGTCAATTCCAATCTCCCATTTCATCCCACCTCCCCTTTCCCCCTTGGTGTCCATACTTGTGTCCTCTATGTCTATTTCTGTTTTTCAAATAAGATCATCTTTACCATTTTTCTAGATTCCACATATATGTATTAATATATGATATTGATTTTTCTGACTTACTTCACGCTGTATGACACCCTCTAGGCCCATCCACCTCTCAACAAATGACCCAATTTCATTCCTTTTTATGCCTCAGTAATATTCCATTGTGTATCTATACTAACCTTATTATCATGGCAAGAAAAGGGATTCAGTTCAGTTCAGTCGCTCAGTCGTGTCCGACTCTTTGCGACCCCATGAATTACAGACATTTAATTCCTTTTCTTGACAGATATCATATTGTCCTCTTCATCTCATACTCCTGGGAGTCTATGAAGGTGTATGTGTGTGTGCTGGTAGAAGAGAATTTCCCATTCTCTGGGGAAAATTGGGGTTCTCTCTGTCCTAAAATAGTCTTCCAAAGGCTGCTATATCACCTTGAATCCTTCAATTCTCTTTTCTAAAATAATTTTTTGTAAGCGCCTAGTATGTCTAGTCATTGTGCTAAGTATAGGAGGTACAACATTAGGCAAAAACAGACACACTCTCTGCTCTTGGAATTGACATCTCTGTTATAATTTCCTAAAGAAAACCCAGTGGTGGCTCAGATGGTAAAGAATCTGCCTGCAATGCAGGTGACCAGGGTTTGATCCCTGTGTCAGGAAGAGCACCTGGAGAAGGTAATGGCAACACACTCCAGTATTCTTGCCTGGAGAATTCCATGGGCAGAGGAGCCTAGTGGGCTACAGTCCATGGGGTTGCAAAGAGTTGGACATGACTGAGCAACTAGTACTTTCAAAAAAACCCTAAATAAGTAAATCACTGGTATTTTCCCAGTGATAATAAAAGTTTAGAAGTACAGAGAAACTTTCTTTTTCCCCCAAGAACACTTCAGAGAATACAAATCTGGATTGAAATGAATTATTGGCTCATGTTTAAGCCCTGTTGACATGATGACAAATAAATATTTAGGCAAGTTATAAACTGATGTGTGAAGGCCACAGCAGTATCTTAACTTCTCCCTGTCTCCTCCCTGCTTCACTCAGAAATGTTTTGTGAAAATGTTTCAAACTGCTGTAGTATACTGTCACATTAAAGGCAGGTTTCCAGGGGGAAAAAAAGTGGCAGCAGCTTACTTGCCACCACAGAGATTAATGTTTTTCAGTTATTTATATCCCATAGCATGTGATTTTATGGCATGCCTGAAGGTGTTAGAGCAGGAAAGAAGAGTAATACATGTGAGAAGGGGTTGAAACACACGACTAGAAAAAGAGAGACAGGAAGGTGGGAGAAGATAAAACGTATGCAGTTTTTCATAGGATTCAACGAGGAGGCATATTAATGACCTCAGCCTCACTGGCTGAATTCACATCCCATCCTTGCTGTGTCTTCAGTGCTGATATAATGAGAGGCTCTTTCTAAGCTTACAATAATTAGTCAATGAGTGTTTATAGGCTATCTTTGTACTCCATGGCACAGAGACATACAAAAGGACAGAAATCCAATGAGGATGTGGAAGAATTTTGTTTTCTTTTAACTCCATGCCACTTGTTCCAGCTCTGGTTGAGAAGAGTTGTGGGGCCCTGTGTTGGGGGCACTGGTATCTTGAAAGATGCTCATGGTCACAGCCCCCTCCCTATGGTTTTCCTGGTGCAGTTCTGGGACCTCCTTACATTGGCCAAAGTTTGGGCAAGTTGAAAAGGTCATTTTTGCAATGAGGCTGCAGAGGCTATGATACGGAAACTTGTGGGATTGGGTTTCTTTCTCCTGGGGGCTTCGCTGGCCAAACAGAAATAGTGAAGACATTTTTTTTTTTAATTGAATTGAAAATGCATTTGGGCAATGTTCCCAAACCTGGCTGTCCATCAGAATCCCTGTAGGGACCTTTAAAGCCTGTGCATTCCTGGCCTAGTACCAGGCTTTCTGAGTGACTCAGGACCTTCAGAGGACCAGAATTTCACATTGTCAAAAGCTTTCAGAGTGAGTCCTATGCAGCCTGTCTTAGAACATGCTGGGGAAAAACTAAATAGTAACTCATTATGCAACTATGTGGTTTGACTCTAAACAGTTTTCTTCTGAATTTTGATTCAGTTCCACAATGATAATGTAAATATCTACCAAGTGTTCTTTGGGAATCACTAATATACACAATAAGGACTGATGCTAAAGCTGAAACTCCAATACTTTGGCCACCTCATGCGACGAGTTGACTCACTGGAAAAGAGTCTGATGCTGGGAGGGATTGGGGGCGGGAGGAGAAGGGGGCGACAGAGAATGAGATGGCTGGATGGCATCACTGACTCGATGGACATGAGTTTGAGTGAACTCCGGGAGTTGGTGATGGACAGGGAGGCCTGGTGTGCTGTGATTCCTGGGGTCGCGGAGAGTCGGACACAACTGAGCGACTGAACTGAACTGAACTGAATATACACAACTGTAATTTATTTTTCTTAATGTAGATTAGCGGTTATAGTCGTTAAATGTTTGAGCCCTTCACAAGTATTATCTTATTTGATGGCTACTGCAGACAGTCCTTAGAGGTAGATACTATTATTATCCCATTTTACAGATGGAGACTTTGAGGGTTAGGCAACTTAGATATCTTGACAAGTTCATGTTAGGATTTGAATCCCAAGTTAGTATATTCAAGAGCCTGAGCTTCTAATTGCCCAGCCTACTGACTCTATCTGTACAATTAATAAAGATGCAACTTAGAAGGAAATACTGTTCAATACTGTGCAATGTATTGTTTAAACAGGAAAAAATGATTAGCTTTCTGGGTAAAATACTTTCTGTGGATGACTTGCCTAAAGATTTTTTAAGTTAAATTAGTCAGTGAGCAATGTGTAAGCTCCATTCAAAGGTAGGGATCCAAATTTAAAATGTTGCTGAATTAAATATTCATGAGTGTGAGTAGACAGTTATTTACATAGGTAGATGTGAACATAGCCAAAAATAGATGTCTATGATTTTTTTTCCTCAATCAAATTTTTCCTAGAATTCCTACTTTGATATATTTTAAGTGATTTATATTTACATCAATGCTGTGGTGATTATGCAATTCAAGGCTGGCAGATTTTAAGATATCTTCCAAATTTGCATGTGTCCAATAAAAACAAATAACAAAATGACCTTGATGCAAATGATACATTTTATTGAATTATGGGAGAAATGTATGTGATCACAGAAGAGGTTCCCTTGATTACTTGATTGTGGTTTTAAAAATTATCTGTTTTCAGTACTTATTGCATAAAATAAGTGTTTTCATATAATATAGTGTTGTTTGCTAACAATTCTGGTTTTGGCCAGAAAAGAGGGTGCTGAAGAAAAGAAAGCATTTACAAAAAACCCACTGGAAACCAACAATTTATGTCATAATCTGGAAATTTGCTTAACTTGCTTTTACCATTTTAATCACAGTGTGATTCTGAGCAAGTTACTAAACCTTTTTGTACTTCAGCTTCCTTATCAGTAAACTAGGGTGGATGATAATACCCTCCTCGTAGGGTGATCAAAGGATTAAAGAAAAAACAAATAAAAGTAAAAGCAGTTTCAAGAGTACTTGTCACATCATGAGCCCTCAATACTATTGGCTTTTGTTATTAATTCAGCAAATATTTACTGATTGCCAGTTGTAACAATAAGCTGACCATTTGGTGGATAAAAATTCTGTTCAGTAAGAGTTTGTTGAATGAATCACTGACGTGTCAAACTGAAGAGGCAGTATCAGGATACTGAAGGATAAAGCTTCTGGCCAGCATTATAAAAGCGTTGCCAACCTACTCCCTCCTAGCTGACAGTTTCCCTGATTCCTCAGTTAGGAGAGACCATGATTAATAGCCATAATCGGTTGTTGAATAGTCTGATGTTGATGGAGTAGAAACATGATCTCCACTCCCCAGAATCACAGCCTTTAACTTATTCTACCAAATCCTCCATTTTCACCATTCCATAACATCTTCAACAGTCTCTTTCAGTTGAACAGAGTCTATTCTTATTGGAATCTTCAGTTTCATATCCGAGTAAGTGCTCATCCATTTTCTTCCCTTCTAGCACCGGCCTTTGATGGAAGAGTTTGGCTTCTTCTCACACTGGGTCTTGTTCTCCTCCCATAGATTGGCACAGAAAGGGGGACAATGGAAAACGGCAAGCAGCTTCTTATTTTCCATGGTCTTCTCACTGCTGTCCCTGCTTCCTTGGATGAGAATGACTGCCCAAGAGATCCTCTAGGTGGCAGGTATCCACATGCTTCTCTCTCATGGAATGAAGTTGTTCCAAGTGTTCTACCCCAGGAGGAGACTTGCTCTTCGGGGAGGCCCGCTGCATAGTGCCGTGCCTGGTGGTCCACTCAGCTCTATCTCTTCCACTCCCTCCACCTTCATCTCTAGGAATAGGCCCTCTTACCTCCTGGATCTGGTGTCCTCTCACTCTGGAATTCAGCCCTGCTATCTGCTTTTGTTTCTGTTTGATCCATGGGGAACTCAGCCATCTTTGTTGCCCCAAAAGGTGGGAGTCAGGCTACTTGTGTCTGGTCCTCTCTCCTCTCTGCCATTTCTCTCTTCCCCTTTTACTCAAAGTGGAGCCAAGTATAGTAGGCTGCATAGTACATGTTCAATCAGTCTCTAAAAATAATTCTCTCAAAGCCTTCCCCCTAACTGGGTTGAGAAATTGAGTACTGGAAGCAAGGATGAAAGACAAAGAAAACCCACACAGCACTCCACACTGAGTTGATTTTTGACTCCAGTGATTCCTTTAAGTCCCGCATCCTTGTAATAGTAGAAACAATTTGGCTGAAACTTTTTTTCTTTTTTACATGATTTTTTTAAAAAATTATTGAAGTATAGTTGATTTACAGTGTTTATTTGTCCAGTTCTTAATAAGCTCTAAATAGGTGTTTGTTTCTCTTTTCTGCTCTCTTTATAATGAGAGGTAATTGATTCTTCTTTAGTGTCAGTATTCGGTCCTAGATGCCGATTCCAGATGAATAAAAAAATTTCCAATTAATATCTTGTATCCTACACATTTTTCATCACTTGCTATTTACAGATATATACTACCAGTTGATACTGGGGTTGAGAATATTTCCTCAAATCCCACCTCCTGGAACATAGGCCTCTGTAAGTCATCCATCACACACTTTCATATATTCTTTCTGCTGAATTTTTATGTGCTTATAGGTGCCCAGTATTATTTGCAGAGGGAGGGCCATGAACAAAACAGATGAATTGGCTGCTTCCATGGAGCTTGCACTCTGTAGATGGAACAAGCATTCTATGTGCAGGTTGATTATTACAGATAAGAGTCTGAAAGGAGCTAGGTCTCACTGAATGCCTTGGGCTGTTCTAAATTGTGGTTCTTTTACAATGAAACTTCTGCTTCTCTCTCTCTCTTATCTATTAATCTTTAGTCAGTCTAAACTACATTCCTTTGGTCACCTACAAGAGACTTCTTTCTAATACTGCCCTCTGCCTCTTCAGTTCAGTTCAGTTCAGTTGCTCAGTCGTGTCCAGCTCTTTGCGACCCCATGAACAATAGCACGCCAGGCCTCCCTGTCCATCACCAACTCCTGGGGTCCATCCAAACCCATGTCCATTGAGTCGCTGATTCCATCCAACCATAACATCCTCCATTGTCCCCTTCTCCTGCCCTCAATCTTTTCCAGCATCAGGATCTTTTCAAATGAGTCAGCTCTTTGCATCAGGTGGCCAAAGTATTGGAGTTTCAGCTTCAACATCAGTCCTACCAATGAACACCCAGGACTGATCTCCTTTAGAATGGACTGTTTGGATTTCCTCATAGTCCAAGGGACTCTCAAGAGTCTTCTCCAACACCACAGTTCAAAAGCATCAATTCTTCGGCAATCAGCTTTCTTTATAGTCCGACTCTCACATCCATACATGACCACTGGAAAAACCATAGCCTTGACTAGACGGACCTTGGTTGACAAAGTAATATCTCTGCTTTCTAATATGCTATCTAGGTTGGTCATAACTTTCCTTCCAAGGAGTAAGCGTCTTTTAATTTTCTGGCTGCAATCAGCATCTGCAGTGATTTTGGAGACCAAAAAAATAAAGTCAGCCACTGTTTCCACTCATCTATTTGCCGTGAAGTGATGGGACCGGATGCCATGATCTTAGTTTTCTGAATGTTGAGCTTCAAGCCAACTTTTTCAATGTTCTCTTTTACTTTCATCAAGAGGTTTTTTAGTTCTTCTTCACTTTCTGCCATAAGGGTGGTGTCATCTGCGTATCTGAGGTTATTGATATTTCTCCCGGCAATCTTGATTCCAGCTTGTGCTTCCTCCAGCCCAGCGTTTCTCATGATGTACTCTGCATATAAGTTAAATAAGAAGGGTGACAATATACAGTCTCTTTTTCCTATTTGGAACCTGTGTGTTGTTCCATGTCCAGTTCTAACTGTTGCTTCCTGACCTGCATACAGGTTTCTCAAGAGGCAGGTCATGTGGTCTGGTATACCCATCTGTTTCAGAATTTTCTACAGTTTATTGTGATTCACACAGTCAAAGGCTTTGGCATAGTCCATAAAGCAGAAATAGATGTTTTTCTGGAACTCTCTTGCTTTTTCGATGATTCATCAGATGTTGGCAATTTGATCTCTGGTTCCTCTGCCTTTTGTAAAACCAGGTTGAACATCTGGAAGTTCACGATTCATGTATTGCTGAAGCCTGGCTTGGAGAATTTTGAGCATGACTTTACTAGTGTGTGAGATGAGTGCAATTGTGCGGCAGTTTGAGCATTCTTTGGCATTGCCTTTCTTTAGAATTGGAATGAATACTGACCTTTTCCAGTCCTGTGGCCACTGCTGAGTTTTCCAAATTTGCTGCCATATTGAGTGCAGCACTTTCACAGAATCATCTTTCAGGATTTGAAATAGCTCCACTGGAATTCCATCACCTCCACTAGCTTTTGTTCATAGCAATGCTTCTTAAGGTCCACTTGACTTCACATTCCAGGATTCTAGGTGAGTGATCATACCATCATGATTATCTGGGTTGTGAAGATCTTTTTTGTACAGTTCTTCTGTGTATTCTTGCTACCTCTTCTTAATATCTTCTGCTTCTGTTAGGTCCACACCATTTCTGTCCTTTATTGAGCCCATCTTTGCATGAAATGTTCCTTTGATATCTCTAATTTTCTTGAAGAAATCTCTAGTCTTTCCCATTCTGTTGTTTTCCTCTATTTCTTTGCATTGATTGCTGAGGAAGGCTTTCTTATCTCTTCTTGCTCTTCTTTGGAACTCTGCATACAAATGGGTATATCTTTCCTTTTCTCCTTTGCTTTTGGCTTCTCTTCTTTTCACAGCTATTTGTAAGGCCTCCTCAGACAGCCATTTTGCATTTATTTTTCTTGGAGATGGTCTTGATTCCTGTATCCTGTACAGTGTCACGAACCTCTGTCCGTAGTTCTCTGCCTCTTGAACCACTGCAAAGAGTTTAATTTTCATCTCTTCTACTCTGAGACTAGAATTATTGGGCTTCTCCTGGCTGAGCCACGTGTTTTCCCCATCTTTCAGAATGGATGTCTCTTGCCTTTTTTGAGGCTCCTACATAGCCGTTGGGCTTCCCTGGTAGCTCAGCTGGTAAAGAATCCACCTGCAATGCAGGAGACCACAGTTCAATTCCTAGGTTGGGAAGATCCCCTGGAGAAGGGATAAGCAACTCTTACCTGGAGAATCCCCATGGACAGAAGAGCCTGGCAGGCTACAGTCCTTGGGGTCACAAAGAGTGACTAATTCACACTAAGCCCAGCACAGCACACAGCCCATATCCATGCCTTCATTACAGCATTTCCACACTTGAGGGCAGGGACTAGATCATTCTCCTTTGTAACTCTCTCCCCTTCACACACACACACACACGCACACACACACACACCCCATCACCACCACCTCCACTACCGCCCGTGCCACAGCTTTCAACACTGCTATCTTTGTGCCTTGCACAAAGTAGAAATTCAACACAAATTGTTTGAGTTGAATTGTTTATCTGTTAGCAATTAACCTCTCATGATGCTGGTGCAGTCTTTTAATAACTCTGCCTGGTCAGGCAGTTTAAGAGTTCTTCCACTTCCAATCTGAGACAATTCATTACAGATAATTCTACAGAAAGTGACTGACCCCCACTGCGCAGATGTCTGTTAGCCATGGCTATTGTAAGAATAACTAGAGGCCTTCAAATTCCATGTCCTCTCATGATCCATGAACTCCCAGAAAGACAGATACATAAAGGAGAAGTTTGTTTCAAAAAACTTTACAGTGTTAGCCAGCCTTTAAAACCTTATTTATTGTGTTCATAATACGTCAATTTAGGACTCGTGTTTGGTCAACTCTGATGAAAAATGTTAGAACTGCAATCTGAGCTTCCTTTGTTGGATTGAATTTTCCATAAAAGAATTTCTCCTATAATGAAAATAACCAAAAGAGCTTTCATTCATGAAAATATTCAAGGCATTCGAAAGCCTAGTACATGTAGGAGTACTTTTGTACTGGTCTTTTTGAAGAAAATTTCTTTTAACTCTTTTTTAACTGTATCAAAAGTGTTATGACAGATCTCTCAGCAATTGCCTCTTTACAAATGAACATAAAATAGACGCTAATATTTAAAAAAGATATTTTCATTGGGAGTGGACAAAAGTGGAGGGTAGATCAAGGTTAGTCTCACTCAAAGAAAATAAAGATCAAAACGCCTCCTGGGGTAATGAGCTGAAAAAAAAAAAAAACAATCAGTTTTCCAAGGCCACTTTAGGGCAAATTTTCTATGGTAATTGCTGATTAAGTAAAAAAATAATATAAGTTTTACTTGTTATTTGTTCTTCACCTGGCTTGGAGAAACTGAACCATACTTCCCCTAGTTTTATCCCTTGCTGACTTGGAAACTTAGTGAAAGACTTGCTCATAAGTTAGAGCATTGGGAGCATGATTCCTTGAACCTTTAGTCACTCAGCAATTTCTAGGAAGGCGGTCTTTCAGGAGATCTTGGAAGAAAAAAGGTAAAATTTATTATAAAAGAGGAGAATGTAAAGGAGGATTACATTGAGGATAGGAAAGAATAGGATTACAGGTATTAATTTAAAGTGGTTTGGAATAGAATTAGACTGTTTTTGCTTCTATTTGAAACAGAAAAATAATAGATGATTCCCCCATTAATCCATTTAACCATCTAACAAATATTTAGTTTGCATATGCTATGTGTCATAATGAAGAGTAAGTGAAAGTCTCTCAGTCGTGTCTGACTCTTTGCAACCCCATGAAATTCTCTAGGCCAGAATACTGGAGTGGGTAGCCTTTCCCTTCTCCAGGGTATCTTCCCAACCCTGGGATCAAACCCAGGTCTCCAGCATTGCAGGCAGATTCTTTACCAGCTGAGCCACAAGGAAAGCCCAATGAAGAGTAAGAGTGAATAATTAAGATTCATAGAAGAAAATACTCATGTTACAAACCTATTATTTCGAAGAGTCTTATCCTATCATATCCTTTACCTTAAAGCATTTCATAATCCTCTGTCTTAAGGAGGATGATTTTTTCAGGCTAATTCAGACTTAAATTCCAGCTATCACAAAATTTCTGGAATTTTCTGAGAATTATGAAAAACAAAGCAGTCAAGCTGTGCAAATGATGTTGGAAATTGCAGGATTGCTGATAACATTAATGTGTTCTACATGTGGTCATATGTATGTCATAAAACAAAATGTCTAACATATGAAAAATTAAGATTTAAATAATAAAATTGTTACTAGTGTGAACATATGAGAAGAGGGATATTCTTTCCTGTCCCTAAAGTAAAAAAACAACAACATAATTCGTTTAGTAATTAAGAATACACACTCAAATAGCAAGGAGAGACCGTTTTGCCTCCAAATCAACAAATGCCATTTTATAATGATATAATCCAAGACTATTCGTTACCACATTACTTACAAGAATAATAAAACATTGAAAACCATCAAAATGATCAAGAATAGGGGATTGTTAAAAATTTAGGTTGCATCCATGTTTTGTCACACTTTAAAGCCATTAAAATCACATTGTAGAATAGTTAATGAATGGAGAAATATTCACATGCTGAGTGAAAGAAGCACAAGTGATATGACAGGGTACGATGCACATGTTGTTAGTCTGTTCAGGCTATCAGAGCAGAATACTATGGACTGGGTGGCTTAAACAACAGAAATTTATTTCCCACAGTTCTGAATGCTGAGAAGTCCAAGATCAAGGTACCTGCCAATTTAGTTCCTGGTGAGAATTTTCTTCCTGGCTTGTGGAAGGCAATTACCTCCTCTCTGCGTCCTCACATGAGAGAGAGAGAGACAGCGAGAAGAAACTTTGGTGCCTCTTCTCATAAGAATATTAATCCTATTGGATCAGGGCTCCAACCTTGTGACTTCATTTAACCATAATTACCTCCTAAAGGCCCTGTTTTCAAACATGATCACATTGAGAGTTAAGGCTTCAACATATGAATGGAAGGTATTGAGAATAGGGACAAACATGCCGTGCATAGCAACATGTATGTTCACAAATACACATCGTGTATTACAAGTACATGGAAAGAGGCTTGAAGTATATTTGTCAAAATATTAACAGTGTTTGCCTTTAGGCAGTAGGATTGGAGGTAATTTACATTTTTTCTTTCCTTGTGAATTCCTGTCATTTCAAAATGTTCTGTGACTAATGTGTATTGTGTTTGTTGGAGAAGGAAATGGCAACCCATTCCAGTATCCTTGCCTGGGAAATCCTGTGGACAGAGGAGCCTGGCAGGCTACAGTCCATGGGGTCACAAGAGTTGGATGCAACTTAGTGACTAAACAACCATCACCATTACATTTGTAATCAGAAAAAACACTCTAAATAGTATGTATGCTTTTAATCTCACTGCCATAGCACCAATCCTCAACGATCTGACCATGTGCAGCACAAAGGCAGGTCCTGGAATGCCTCTGGGCAATGTATGCACAGCACAGTAGGGATCAGAGATTTGCTGAACTTCCCAGGGAGCCCGTAAAAGGTAATACAAAGACAAAGCTTTCACGGGATTTCAAGAAACAGCTACTTCTCCAGGAGAGCCTTATTATAAATGGGATTTTCGAAGAATATGAAAGCCAAATAAGAATAACTAATGCTAGAGGGGCACTTTTAACTTTTCCAAAGCACACTCACGTTTATTAATTCATTTGATCTTCATAACAACTATGTAGGCAGGGCAGCTATTAGTATTCCTTTTTTAACAATGAAGACGGAAAGGTAGAGAGCAATTAAGAGGCAAACCCAGAACACATAATCAGCAGAGCAGGGCTGCACATTGAACCCAAGTCTCTGGCTCTGGGTACAGAGTTCCTTCTCCTGCCTGTACCCTCTTGCTAACAGGACTCTTTCCATGGTAGAGCCTCATGGTAATTCTAGGATCTTTTCAGTTCCTATTAAAACAAAATCCCTCAGGTTTCTTGTGAAAAGAATGATACCAAGTAGGGCTCTAAAAAATAATACAATTCAAAAGGCAAAATACAGCTTCTTTTCACCCCAACTGGAGGTTTTGCTCCTATAATGTGTTAAATATATGATGCTTTCTGGGCTTTAGAAGGTGTCATCTTTTCCCACTAAGTATATGGTGTTGCTCATTTGCTTTAAGACCTGGATAGGTAACAGCTCTCTAGGACTGAAGTGCAGTGAATGCTCTCCCGGTAAAGTGCTTAGGGACAATGCTTTTAATTCTAGGTTGAGTAACTAAATGTGCAATGTAAGATTACACAGTCCTAACCTCTATTTTAATTAAGGAAGGGTTTCCTATTTAAGGACATTGTTTTGTACACTAGGTGACTTCACAGTTCTACCCAACTGCAGTATAAAAATATGAATTAATCATTTTTGCTTTAAATGCTCAAATATGGCAGTTTGGGAGATAGTTTAAAATTCTATTTTTAATGAACTGATTTAACTATAGATATTATAACTGCAAATAAAGCACATTTACAAAAAGCTGTTGTCTTTAGAATTGTAAATCTGGCAAGGTTTTTAGCAGTAGAGTCTTAGATAAATAAAAAGTTGCATCTTTTTAAACTGCGGGTGTTAATTGGGCTTTTCTTTTCATCAAAAGGAGTTAAAAGCAGATGTTGATTTGAAATAACCACTCATTGTGGTCCGAAGAGATGGCATTTTTTTTTTTTTTTTGATGCTCTTATTTGTTTTGATTTATTATCAACCAGCTTTACCTGCTGGTCACATACTTATTCTGACTTGGAAATATCAACCAACAATAAGTAATTCAGGAGATAACTATTAGTAGAGAGGAAGGAGCCAACAAGAATGTCACAAACGTGTTTTGTCAGTGGACTCTAGCCATGTCAAGGTGAGATAAACTAATCGTTTCACCTTGATGTGCTAAATTAAGTAGTGTGAAGAAATCAGAAGACAATGGTGAATAAAATGAGCTGAGTGAATAACTTGCTATTTCCTTGCATAAATACATTTTTTGTGATGATTAAAGCTTAGTGAATAAGTTCAGGGGTGGGGGCAGAGGAGGCAATTATTCCACACAACAGGAGAAAGCATCTGTAATTATTTCATGATAACTATTTAGAGTCAAACAGGGAAACTTATCAGAGGTTTGTGGCTGAATATTTATCTGGTAAGCCAGGAAAGGCAGAATTTGTCATTCTGGCTCAGAAAACTTGGGTTCAAATCCATCACTTTCAGAATGACAGAAAAATAGAAATATGGTCATTGAAGAAAAGCTCACGTATAAAAAGAGTAAATGGAAACGCTGGAGGTGGTAGGGTTTGAGGCAAGCTGCCGAGGAATAAGTGATAAGAAAGCTTGCTCTCTTCTTCCTCTTGCTCCTCACTCTTTCCCCCTTAGCTCTTTCCACTTTGAGAACAACATTTATTGGACATTATACCAAGTTCAGGTACTGTGCCCATGGGCCTCGAGGCTGCTAATGAAGAATTCCTGCTCTCAGGGAATTTCAGGGAAGAAGATAATTTCATTAGGTGAATTCCTTTTTTTAAAAAAATTAATTAATTAGTTTTTGGCTGCACTGGGTCTTCGTTGCTGCCTGTGGGCTTTCTCTAATTGCAGTGAGCAAGGGCTACTCTCGACTTGCGGTGCTCAGGCTTCTTATTGCGGTGATTAGGTGAAACAGTGGGAGATTTTGTTTTCTTGGGCTCCAAAATCACTGCAGATGGTGACTACAGCCACAAAACTAAAAGACGCTTGCTTCTTGGAAGGAAAGTTATGACAAACCTAGACAGCATATTAAAAATAAGAGACATCACTTTGCCAACAAATGTCCATTTGGTCAAAGCTATGGTTTTTCCAGTAGTCATGTAGGGATATAAGAGTTGGAACATAAAGAAGGCTGTGTGTGTAGAACTGATGCTTTTGAATTGTGGTGCTGGAGAAGACTCTTGAGAGTTCCTTGGACAGCAAGATCAACCAATCAATCCTAAAGGAAGTCAGTCCTGAATATTCATTGAAAGGACTAATACTGAAGCTACAGCTCTAATACTTTGGCCACCTGATACAAAGAGCCGAATTGTTGGAAAAGACCCTGATGCTTGGAAAGATTGAGGGCAGGAGGAGAAGAGGGTGACAAAAGATGAGATGGTTGGATGGCATCACTGTCTCAATAGACATGATTTAGAGCAAGGTCTGGGAGATCAATCCTGGGTGTTCATTGGAAGGACTGATGCTAAAGCTGAAACTCCAATACTTTGGCCACCTCATGCGATGAGTTGACTCACTGGAAAAGACTCTGACGCTGGGAAAGGTTGGGGGGCGGGAGGAGAAGGGGACGACCGAGAATGAGATGGCTGGATGGCATCACCGACTCTGTGGACATGAGTTTGAGTGAACTCCGGGAGTTGGTGATGGACAGGGAGGCCTGGCGTGCTGTGATTCATGGGGTCGCGGAGAGTCGGACACGACTGGGCGACTGAATTGAACTGAACTGAACTGGGAGACAGTGAAAGACAGGGAGGCCTGGTGTGCTGCAGTCAATGGGGCAGCAAAGAGTCGAACATGACTTAATGACTGAACAACAAGGTGAATTCTTGCTTTAGTGAAGTGTTGCCCAATCAGAAGAGTTTCCACATCAGACTAGATACTAAAAGCATGTGCAAAGGAAAAATACACATTGTTAATTAAATTGTTACTGAGTGACAGCTCCCTTCTGGAATCATCTGGTTTGTTGTTGTTCAGTCACTCAGTGGTGTCCAACTCTTTGCTAACCCATGGACTGCAGCATGCCAGGTTCCCTTGTCCTTCACTATCTCCTGAAGTTTGCTCAAACTCATGTCCATAGAATCGGTGATACCATCCAACCATCTCATCCTCTGTCACCGGCTTCTCCTCCTGCCTTTAGTCTTTCCCAGCATCAGGGTCTTTTCCAATGAGTCAGCTTTTTGCATCAGGTAGCCAAAGTATTGGAGCTGTAGGTTCAGCATCAGTCTTTCCAATGAATATTCAGGATTGATTTCCTTTATAATTGACTGTTTTGATCTCCTTGCTGTCCAAGGGACTCTCAAGAGTCTCCTCCAACACTGCAGTTCTAAAGCATCAATTCTTTGGCACTCAGCCTTCTTTATGGTCCAACTCTCACATCCATGAGTGACTATTGGAAAAACCATAGCTCTGACCAAATAGACTTTGTTGGCAAAGTGATATCTCTTCTTTTTAATATGCTGTCTAACTTTGTCATAGCTTTCCTTCCAAGGATGAAGCATCTTCTAATTCCATTGTGGCAGTCACTGTCTACAGTGATTTTGGAGCTTAAGAAAATAAAATCTGTCACTGCTTCCACTTTTTCCCCTTCTATTTGCCATGAAGTGATGGGACCAGATGTCATGGTCTTAGTTTTTGAATGCTGAGTTTTAACCCAACTTTTTCTCTCTCCTCTTTTACCCTCATCAAGAGGATCTTTAATCCTGCTTCAGTTTCTGCTATTACAGTGGTATCATTTGCATATCTAAGGCTGTTGATATTTCTCCCAGCAATTTTTATTCCAGGTTGTGATTCATCCAGTCAGGCATTTAGCATGATGTACTCTGCATATGGGCTTCCCTGATAGCTAAATTGGTAAAGAATCTGCCTGCAATGCGGGAGACCCTGGTTTGATTCCTGGGTCAGGAAGATCCACTGGAGAAGGGATAGGCTACCCACTCCAGTGTTCTTGGGCTTCCCTTGTGGCTCAGCTGGTAAAGAATTCTCCTGCAATGCGGGAGACCTGGGTTTGATCCCTAGGTTGGGAAAGTCCCCTGGAGAAGGAAAAGGCTACCCACTCCATTATTCTGGCCTGGGGAATTCCATGGACAGTCCATGGGGTCACAAAGAGCTTGACATGACTGAGCGACTTTCATTTCACTTCAGTCTGCATATAGGGCTTCCCCAGTGGCTCAGTGGTTAAGAATCTGCCTGCATGCAGGAGTCACAGGATACACAGATAAGATCTGTGGGTTGGGAAGATCCCCTGGAGGAGGGCATGGCAACTCCCTTCAGTGTTCTTGCCTGGAGAATCCCATGGACAGAGGAGACTGGCGGGCTACAGTCCTTAGGGTTGCGAAGAGTCGGACACGACTCAAGTGACTCAGACACATGCACACTCTGCATGTAAGTTAAATGAGCAGGGTGGTGATATACAGCCTTGTCGTTCTCTTTTCCCAATTTTGAACTGGTCAGTTCCGTGCCTGGTTCTCACTGTTGCTTCTGGAGTCTCCTTAATCGCAGGCAGCTTCTTTATCATCTGAGCCAGCAGGGAAGCCCTGTCTAGTTTGTTCTCCCGCAAATGCACATGTATGTGCATGTCCATGGTGACCCAGATGTGTAAGTATGAGCATGTGTGTATGCATGCATGTACATCTGTACATGCATTTAGCACATCATGGAATATTGCAAGTCCAAGGGCCTATGTCCAGGATCTTAACAGTCCTACTTTTGCGCCATTCTTCTATTTCTCATGTTGGTGATTTTCCATTCATAACAGAATGCATTTTTTTCCATTAAAATTGGGCAAAGTAGAGTTCGGTGCCAAACTTATTAGCCCTTGGCTATAGGTTGCAAGAGTTTGAACTGAGGTTTTCCCCTTAGTGCCATCTGATGTGTCATGACACTCTGCTGAACCCAAAAGAGGGGTGTGGAGCAGGGCTGCACAGAAGAAAGTCTTTCTAGAGAAGGTGTGGTCTAAGTCAAGAACTGAAGCATGAGTAGGAGTTTGGCTGGAAAAAGACAGAGAGGAGGGAGTGCTTTTCAGGCAGAGGCCTTGGCAAGGGCTATTTTAGAGGTTAAAGAAAGGTATACATTTAAGGAACTTGTGTTAGTTGGCTAAGGCTGCCGTAACAAAACTTCAAACTGTGCGGCTTCAACAATAGAAATTTATTTCCTCACAGTTTTGGAGGCTGGAAGTCCAAGATCAAAGGGCTAGCAAGGTTGACTTCCTCTGAGGCCTCTCTGACTTGTAGTTGGCAAACCTCGTGATGCTTCTTCAAGTGGTCTTTTCTGTGTGTGGTAGCATCCCTGGTGTCTTTTTTGTGTCTAAAATTTCCCTTCTTATAAGGACAAAAGTCAGATTAGATTAGGACTATGCTGACTGTCTCATTTTAAGATAATCACATTTTTAAAGACCCTGTCTCCAAACACAATCACATCTGAGAAACGGGGAGTTATGGCTTCAACCTATGAATCTGGGGAGGGGAGACACAGTCCAACCCATAACAGAGCTTAAAGCAAAATTTAATATCATTTGACCATTTATGAAAAAGGAAGTACTTGCCTGAATTCTACAAGCAAACCACAATGTCAAATGCATGAGTATTTTGGGGAAACTCAAGAGAATGCATTGTTTCAAACGGCCCTTTGAGGCTTTCTCCTCTTCCCTCCAAATGGAACTGAAGACAGCACTTTGCTCACATGAGCTGAAGGGCTGGACTTAAAAAATCTCAGCAACTCGATAGAAGAAGTCTCAGAATTATTTTGTTAAACAAACAAATGGAAATCCTTGCTATTTATTTACTATTTTGTATTTGTCTTAAAATGTTTTTATTGGAGTATAACTGCTTGCCAATGTTTTGTTAGTTTCTGCTATACAAGAAAGTGAATCAGCTATATGTTTACATATATCTCCTCCCTCTTGAACCTTCATCCCACCTCTCTAGATAATCACAGCACACCAAGCTGAGCTCCCTGTGATGTACAGCAGCTTCCCACTCTCTATGAGATCAATACCAGACAATTCTCCTTCCTGTCACTCAGAGTCTGACAACATTTTGGTGAATGATTCTTGTCCAAGCATCTGGAGTGACATCAACACAAAAAGACCTGTTGAGCTAGGGTGGCACTGTGTAGAATCACTGTTATTAACATGAAAGGAAGTTCATGCATGTTTAGGGCATGTGTCTGTGTAAATTTGTTGTGAGAAAGGTCCTCACAGGTGAGGTTCAAGGCTTAGCAACACATGATTATGGTTTAGCTCTAAGAGAATGACCTCTGCCTATGCTGTCAAGAGCCTTGAATTCAAGAACAAGTTTTCCTGCTTTCTGTGATGCTTCCCAGGTGGCACTAGTGGTAAAAAAAAAAAAAAAAAAGCCGCCTGCAAATGCAGGAGACACTGGAGAGGTAGATTCGATCCTCGGGTCAGGAAGATCCCCTGGAGGGGAGGGCATGGCAATTTACTCCAGTATTCTTGCCTAGAAAATCCAATGGACAGAGGAGCCTGGCAGGCTACAATGCATAGGGTCACAAAGAGTCGGACACAACTAAAGTGACTCAGCATGCAGTTGATGCTGGCGTTGCTCCTGACACAGGCATTCTATGGTTCTATACCCCTCCTCCATCAAGTCATGTCTGAAAGGGATCACAGCTAAAGAGGTAAGGCTGCAATTACTCCTTGTCCACATCGCCAATCATAAATGATGAGCCAGTGTCAGAAAGCCATCTTCCTGTGCCCCCAGCCCTGTGATCACAAGGATGGCCCTCTTAATGTGAGGACGCCTGCTTTTATTTTCTGGGCCTCTAGGCACTAGGCAGTGAAACCGTGCAAAACTTGGAAAGCTCTCGTCTGCATGATTTATGGCTGGAGCCAGTTCTTTATTCCCTCACTTTTATAAGCACCAAATTCCGTTAGAAAACTTGGGGGAAAATCTGCCAATCCTGGGCTATTTTGGGGTTTCTTCATCATCTCTTGACCTTTGATTTGACAAGCCAAATAGCAAAATGAAAAATGGGCTCTGTAGTGTTGACCATGATTGCAACCAGAGCAGGCGGGGGAAACAAAAAGTCACACCGTTTGGTGCAAAGGATTCCCAGCTAGCAGCAAAGGAGAAATTTGAGGATTTGTGCACAAAGTCCCAGTAAAGTAAATTATTTTAGGTATGACAAAGTATGCTTCTAATTTGCACCTATCTTTGTGGGATAGAAATGGAAGCTTAAGGAATTGTAAGCCATTTTAAGTGGCCGTCTATATCAGGCACATCTCAAGGGGTAATTTTGATGTCCTTGGCTTCTGTGAGAGCATGGCTATAATATAGCTGGTGTTACTAATATCCTTAAGCTAGTCCACAAAGCTAACATTTAAAAATTTTGCTTACCAATGATCCAGATGTTCTTTATTGAGTTGTAATTGTGTATGAACATCAAGGTATTTCAGTATTGTTGACGGTTTTTCATTCTTGCTATATATAAAATGTCTAAATTTGAAAGTGAAAGCAAAGTAATGAGGAAATTTGCAAAGCACAGAAATACATTCCCCTCGTTCCCTTCCTGAATTTTTCTTGCAGGTAAAGAAGAAGGTGCAATGTGCAAGTTAATCTATTTAAATGAAACCGTAGCTTTTTAAGCTTTGAGGAAAACTATTTTTCAGACATTTACATGCATAAACAATTGCCCTATGAAAGCTAAACTTAGTCATACAATCTACCTAGATCTTGAGAACATGCGCATACATTAAACCAGCTCAAAATTAATAAAACTCTCTAAATTATGCATGGCGCAGAGGGTGAAAAAGTTGATAACAGGAACTGCTGTCTGCCTGGTGCTATGAACTTGGTAATGCACAGAGAGCAAGCCTATGGCTATGCACTAGAGGAGATCATAATAAGGTATAATTGTTGCTTGCTCATTTGTTTGAACTCCAAAACTATATCAAATAACACTTAATTATACACATAGAATACCATTACAGCAAAGAACTCGCACTTGAATTGCTCAGGGAAAGTGAGGACATTTAATATTATTTGGCTCCAATAGGTGCAAAAAAAGATACAAAGTAACAGCTGCTAATTAATCTGGAGTTCTAGGTTTGCAACCTCAAAAGAAAATCTAAAGAATATTTCCTGGAGTTTGAATATGCAAAGTTTTAACAGCTCCATCTGGTGCCCTGCCCTCTGATTACCCAGAATGTTGGCTGGCAGTTTGAGGGACGCATTTGATAGCCGGCCAAGTTTAAAGGTCTATTGGAGGTAAAACAATGCCCACCCTTTAACAAGAGCGCCATTGTTCCTTAACCATGAAGCTCTCTGGCTTATTTGAATGTCAGCAATTCAGAAAAGTTGATGTTTGGAGCCATCAAATAAAATGTTTTTGTGAAACAGTTTATTATTTCAGTGGTAATTATTTGAATCATTCATGGTAAAGGATGTTTGCTAATGAGAGCCTGGCACTGGAAATTCCAGAGAGACTGACTGCTCTTTGTGCTGACAAAAAGACCCAAATCACTGGAGAGCGACGGACTGGACAAATCATTCATCTATGCAAATGCCAGCCGAAATGGTCAGATGCATTTATTACCCTCCTCATTATAGTAAACAAGGCAGGAATCGTGACTGGCAGTTATCAACTTGCCCTGAAGTGTGATTTGTTCTCCTACCACTATTTAAATGAGAGGAAAAAAGGCATGCCACCAGGGGCTTCATTGGTTTATAAAAGAGTAAATGTCACATAGCCCAGTGCTTAAAGACTTTTGATTGACAAATGTTTTATTTGACATATCAAACAATGATGGTTTTCATATCAAATAGTCCATATTTGTTAGCAAAAATCTTAACCCCTTGAAGTTTGGCCAATGCTTTTAGCTCACTTCTGCCAAAGCTTAGAAACTGGAACACAGATGGCAAGTTACATTAAAGGCAATACCAAATATCTCTACACATAATGTGCAAAGACCTAAAAATACTCTGCATTGGGTGACAGAAATGACACAGTGTTTTATCACAACACATATAGTGTAAAATGTTCTTCTGAACTGATAATGCAAATTAAAGTGATGTTGACCTACTTGCACTTACTAAGTATTCTTCTGCTGTTTAGTGCAAGATAAGCTAAACATTAAAGAATTTATACAGCATATGTCACAGTGAAATCTAAATTGTCTGGTGTAACTCTTCTTAAATGTCACAACAATGTCACAACACACTCAGGGTTTCAGGGCTTATAGTTAAAGCCACAGTACCCTCATATAACCTCTAGTTCTCATGTGTTCAAAACTTTTCCCTTCTTGTTTCCTGGGACTTAAGTCTTGTGCTCATTTCCACCCAGCGAATATTAACAAGTATACCTCAAAACACCTGAAACCTGCCAGGTGGATATGTGAGCTTATGGAATCTGTAAATCCAGATTGTGATTTGACAAATTCCACAGGACAGCCTGCTTTTGGGACTTTTAGGATGGTGTACTCTTCCACATGCTTTCCTTCCTTTGTTGTTTTATTTTCAGCTGTCACCACGGCCGGCAGTGAGTGTTTCCTCTTTCTTAGAACCAAGACAGAACCGTTCATCTTGAAAAGCCAGGAAATAACTGCAATCACTAGAAGAGGTTCTAAGCACACCCCAAACTGTGGTATGCTTTCCTTGCACAGAATACAACACTAAATTATCGTTTGAGAATAAACTACTGGTTAGTAGTTTTCATTCCATTATCTTTCAGTTGGGTAAACTGACACATTTTTTGACCTGTATATTATTACCTTAAACATAAAAATAAATTTAAGTCATTTTCATTGATATAATTTGAGCAACCTAATGAGCGTTTTATTTAAAGAAATAGTAGTATTCTTCCCTTTAAATGGATGGTTATAAAAGTAGAGTTTTTCGAGTAAAATCATTCATGTCATCTTGGATCTAAACTATCTCTACAGAAGTATTTCCACTTTTGTAAGATGCAATCACAAAAGGAAAACATGATTATTAGGCGAGAACACTCTGTCCCCAAAGCTGCTGTTTCCTTCTATGTGGCGTGTGTGCTCGGTCATGTCTGACTCTTTGCTAAACCTTGGACTATAGCCCTCCAGACTTCTCTGTCCAAGGGATTCTCCAGGCAAGAATACTGAAGTGGGTTGCCATTCCCTTCTCCAGGGGATCTTCCTGACTCAGGGATGGAACCCACATCTCTTGCATTGCAGTCAGATTCTTTACCACTGAGCCATTTGGGAAATTCTTGGCCTCTATCATCCCCATCCTTCAGGGGCCTCTCTGGATGATGCACTTGGGAAAAAACGGAGTTTCTTTCTCTGCCTGTTGCTTTGGGGGTGAATCTCCTGGGGTGCATCTTTCTGGGCTGCCTGGAGAGTGCAAGAGCTCTGATGTGCCCCTAAAGTGGGTGGGTTGGATCTCCAGCCCCTCCTGAGATTAAGTCTGCTTCATAATTCAGGCTGTAGCATGAGGAAGTCCACTGTTGAGTTCATACATGAATGTTGTCGCCTTCTGTAGTTTTATCAGAAATGTTATCACCTTCCCCTAACTTCTTTATTTCTCAATCAGTTTGGAACTGGAGTGAGGAGGGGAAATATGTTAATATTAAAATGCAATAACGGCCATTACATTAATAAGATTCGGGGAACATATTTCTTCTCAATGCAAGTGGACAAATGCATTAGGAAAGCCTGGAATTCAGCTGACTCTAGCAAGTTCAGAGAGGTTGGGGTTGAACAAAGAAAGGACAGGACCACGAGAGGCCACAGCGCAGAAGAAACTTTATACTGGGGGGTGCTTGGGCAGGATGGTGAGACAGGGGAAGCCCCTCTCAGCAGGAAACCTTCCTGAGACAGCAGCACAGAGAGTCCACCACCTGAAGGGGATGAAGGCCAAAGGGGAAATTGGAGGGGTGCTTGGTGTCTAGTGATGTTCCTCAGCTGCTAGGCGGGGAGTTTCTGAGTCTGAGAGCTATGAAGGGCAACAGTGGTGTGACGTCTTGTATAGTTACAGGCTTTGTCTTATTCATGGTTAGCAGATACTGGGTGCAGTTTTGTGGGGTGTGTAAAGTAGGTAGGCTCCAAATGGCTAAAAATACGGTTATGTAGACTCTATTTAAAGCAACTGGATGTGTGAGAATTTGAGTTTGGCGCCAGCTGGCTGATGGTCTGAGTCTGCAGTGAAGTCATAACTTTGGGGCCATTTTAGGTGAATGAGTAGGGGCTATATCTTGCTCATTGACATAACTCTGACCCCATCAGTTTTTGTTTCTTTTGGAGGTAAAAAATACCTCTTTAGGACTAATGCACTAGCCTTTGTTCTCTAATGCCCAGGAATATCTCTGGGGGTGGGAGTTTGGGGTTCAGGTGGGAGTGCCTATAAAAGACCTAGAGTGAAGGCACTTTTCTCTTCAAATGAAGACTACTCCTGAAGTCACACTAAGTACATGGCTGTGATTTCCCTTTTCTTCTTTCTGATTGGAAAGCTTCTTGAGGACAGGGACATTTAAACAGATACCCCTTTTCAAGCTATGATTTTTGCTTGGCTTCAGTTAATGACTGCAGTTCTTTGACACAGAGATTTACATGTGTGAATTTGTCTAATTAAACCCTGCCTTTTGGTTTGGAGCTATCATAGCAATTGCTAGTTTGCAAGAAATAATTATAATCTTTGCCACAGGGCTTTCACCAAAGAAATGGTTTCATCTTGTCTGACAATCACTGCTGATTGCTTGATGCTATGTGTTATGTGATGTTGCTGTTCTGGTTTGCTCCCCAAATACAACCCTCATTTTCCAGCTACAAGTTTGTCTTCATTCAGTTGACTCTGCCTTTTGAAATTCTGCCTTCTGAAATGTTAGCATGGTCATCTCTACATGATAAGGTTATGGGCAGCCTTGTTTATGTTGTCTTTATGCTTTGCCATATTTGTTTTACAATTAGGAAAAGACTGTAAACTTACACATAGAAAATATACAGATTAAAATGATCTCATCAGTTGCTTTCTGGTTTCCCTCTTTTTACTACTGAACTAGTAAACAGAGAGAGAGAGGTATAATTTCTATGCAATGACGTGTTAGTTTCTATTGTACAATGAAGTGAATCAGCTGTGCTGCTGCTGCTGCTGCTAAGTCGCTTTAGTCGTGTCCGACTCTGTGCGACCCCACAGACGGCAGCCGACCAGGCTCCGCCGTCCCTGGGATTCTCCAGGCAAGAACACTGGAGTGGGTTGCCATTTCCTTCTCCAATGTGTGAAAGTGAAAAGTGAAAGTGAAGTCGCTCAGTCGTGTCCGACTAGTAGCGACCCCATGGACTGCAGCCTACCAGGCTCCTCTGTCCATGTGATTTTCTAGGCAAGAGTACTGGAGTGACTTGCCATTGCCTTCTCTGAATCAGCTGTATGTATACACATATCCCTTTCCTCTCGGACTCCCTCACCAGCATTCTACCTATCTGAAGTCATCACAGAACACTGAGCTGAGCTCCCTGTGTTATACAGCAGGCTCCCACTAGCCAGCTATTTTATACATGGTAGTGTATTTATGTGAAACCTAATCTCCCAATTCATCTTACCCTGTCCTTACCCCACTGTGTCCACATGTCCGTTCTTTACATTTGCCTCTCTACTACTGCCCTGGAACTAAGTTCATCTGTACCATATATTTTATCTCTGTTGATTTTACTTTCAAACTTGTGACTCTTCTTGTCAGTGCAAGATGGTTGCCAAATGCCTTTGGGCTTCAGGATTTCTGGCTCATTCCTACCCCGGAAAGTGTAGAAGTATTTGTTCCCAATGCTTTCCTTTAAACTCCTGACATTTATTTTGATTAGACCAGTTTATATTACAAGCTTGCCTTTGAACCAATCACAGTGATTATGAAATTTGCCATTTTGATTGGATTACACCTGGGTCTACCCTTTAGGAGCCTTCTCTAACCTGTGACAGTGAGAGCTAAGTGTGGAGAAGGGGTGCATCACTAATCAAAAATTATCCAGGCAGGGTAACAACAAATGTCCACTCTGTCTTTCTGGCCGTCTTCATGGGAAGTGACCAAAAGAAGAGTTACTAAAGTCACAATGTTGATAGTAGCCTTATGACTCTCTCAGCGAATATCTGAAACACCTTTGTTGTGTTGGCTACATAGATTTTCATCATGGAGAATTTTGAAAATGATCTAATTTTCCATAATTTCATATTGTTTAGCATAGAGCACCCTTGAGTTCACTTCAGTTTATTTCCTTTTAGCCTTTGAAGTATATGAATACATATATGATCAGCCTAACTAATCTTTGGAGGGCTAATTAACAATGATAAAAATGTTAATTATCAATGGTAGTAAACTCTTTAGACTCCAGCAGCGATTTTTCCTTCATACTTATATTTTGGTTGGAGTGTGGTTGCTTTACAGTGTTGTGTTGGTTTATGCTGTACAGCAGAGTGAATCAGTCAAATGTAAACATATACCTCCTCTTCCTTGTATTTCCTTCTCATTTAGACCACCACAGAGCATTGAGTAGAGTTCCCCATGCCATACAGTTCCCACCTTACTTATATTGTCCAATAAATTATGATAGAAGTTTTATGTCACATTTGGAATATTTAGCTAAAATTTTTGACAAGAGATGGAAATACTTAAATTATTAATATATTAAATTTAGTGAGATTAATGCTTAGAAAATGTGGTGTGTGTATTCTAGATGACTCTGGGACTAAATTAAAAAGTAACAATTTATTAAAACACATACAAAGTTCTGTAAATCATAGACACCTGCTAAATCAACTATTGATAGACCTATAGTAAGAGACAGACTGACTATCCAAAAAGATAATGGCCAGGTTATAAATACAAATAAAACTCAGACCCCAAAATCTGCAGCAACCAGAGCAAGAAACCAATACATTTTTTGCAGTAACTAGTCTATGGAACCAACCTGCTGTAAGTTAGGCTTGTATTCAAACCACTATCTCCAGTAACCAACCCAGAAAGCCAAATGCTAACGTCTGTAACAAAATGGCTAGGGCGTGATTAATAACTGACTTTCCCAATAGCTTTCCCAATTGTTGTCCCTACTCTTAAATGAAGATCAACCAGAGAAATATATACTCTTAACCAATCACACAGGATTTTGAAGCCTCCCTGAGGTTTCCCATGCCAACAGCCTTCAGTCAAGGAATACCTGAAAGTTCTTTTTTTTCTGCTTTAAAGTTTTCCCACTCCTCTGCCTGCCTTTGCCTCTCTGCCAGAACGTAAATAATGGTGGCTGACTCTCTTGGTATATAACAAGTTTTTGAATAATTATCCTCTGTTCTCATTTGAATGGTCTTAGTTTTTTTCCACAACAGTTATCTGAGAAATCACACAATTAACTAATGCATGTATCCTATAGTGTTTGTTAAGCATGCAAAGAAAACTGTAATGCTGCCCATTTAACATTTATTAGTTGCATAGTATCAATTATTTAAAAAATATTTATTACTTCTACCAGGGTCTCATCTTGGTATCTCTAGTTTACAAACGGAACAACCTAAAACTGCCAAGTTGAGTAACCTATAATAACTAAAAGGGAGACTTAGAATTCGAACTTGACATTTTCGTTTCACAACTTATCTTTAAACAAACATATAATAGGGATTGTAAGAGAAAAATATAGCTAGAACTAAATTTCATTTTTTTTAAATCAAAATCTGAGGAGAGACAAGATTTTGAAGTTTATAAAATAAAGAGAAGTATGTTTACCAGGGGCATCCTTTGATATTTGAAAGACAACATAAGGCAAATGAAAGAAATCGCTATTTTATTTGGCTGGTATGAAGCATATTTCTTAGTTGCTGTGTTCTTTGCACTGGGAAAGTACAATAGGTAAATGGAAGAATTGTGTACTTAAATGAAAACCAAAGGCCCAGTTCCTGTCCCAGGACTGATCTTATCTACCTGAGTAACCATGGTCAAGAAACTTCACCTCTCTGGACCTCAATTTCCTCATCTTCTAAAATGAGGTTTCTAACCTTCATCTGCCAATCTATCGTAGAATTAAATGAGATAACATGTGGCATCTGATCCCTATTGGTTTCTTTTTTCCTCTCTGCTCATAGTGCTGTCACTGTCAGAATCATAGCTGTACATTGATTGTATAGTATCATCTTTATTGACTTGCCAGTCATCCTTTCCAGATTGTACTCCTCTAAGATAAGCATGGAGTCTTACTCATCATCTCTGCACAACCAGTGCCTGATGTGATACAAACACTCTGCTAGTCAAGGGCTAGTCAAATACAGATGAATGTGTGACATGTGACCCGGGACTTCAGGAGCATATACTATATATATATATATACACTCTTTATACATATAAAGAGTAACATGCATGATCGAATGACTAAAAGAATGACACAAGACAGCAAATACTTAGGGGATAAAATGTGTGGCACTGAGTAGATTGAAAAAAAACATAAACGAAGTTAGGGAACACATAATTGAGAATGGATGAACCATGAGGTAGATCTTGGCAAAGAAGAGGAATTATGGCGCCAATTTCTTAAAAAATTGAAGTACAATTGTTGTACAAAATTATATAAGTTGCAGGGGTACAATATAGTGATTCACAGTTTTAAAGGTTACATGCCATTTATAGTTATTATAAAATCCTGGCTATATTCCCTAGGTTGTATAATATGTCCTTGTAGCTTATTTTATACCTAGTACTTTGTACCTCTCAGTCCTCCACCCGTATCTAGCCCCTCCTTGCTTCCATCTCCCCACTGATAGCCAGTAGTTTGTTCTCTGTATCTGCTCATGTTTTGTTATAGTCACTAGCTTGTTGTAGTTTTTATATTCCACATATAAGTGATATCATACAGTGGTTGTCTTTCTCTGAGGGCATAATGCCCTCCAAGTTCATCCATGTTGGTGTGCAAAGAAGAGGATTTTACTACTAAGAGAAAGGTGCAAATTGTAATGCAAGAGAAAATGTCCGTGCATAGAGGTAAAAAGAGACAAAATGTCTTGGAGGAATGGTGAAATGTGATATTAACAAGCAGAAAAGGCATTAGGGACTGAAACAAAAGATTTAATGGTTATAGCCAGGTCACATGGGGCCTTCAGTTTGTCAACAGGTGTATTTCTGAGTACCTATCCATGCCTATGGTTGCAACAGCCTACATACTCTGCTAAACCCCCTATACCCCAATCCTTGCTGTTTCTCGAACAGTCTTAGCACCATCCTGTCTTAAGGCCTTTGCTTTTGTTGTTTCCCCTGCCTGAAATATTCTTTCCCCAGATATCTTTTTGGCTCTTTCCCTCACATCCTTCAGGTTTATGTTACGTCACCTCCTCCATGAGGCCCACCTTGATCTCCATATTTAATATAGCAACTCTTCCGCCCTGCTCCTTCTCCTAAATCCTCCAGAGCCTCCTCTGCATTTTCTTATTCTCAAAGCTCTAATCACCTCCTCACATACCGTAGTTTAATTTGTTATGCTTATTGTTTTATATCCTTACTCAAGTGTAAATTTCATGAGTAAAAGGTCTTTGTTTTGTTCACAGATGTAGGCCACATGTCTGGCACACAGTATCCCCTCAATAAGGACTCACTGAATGAATAAATGAAGAATTGGAAAATATCCAATTTTACTACAGTGAAAACAAGATTGAGGATTCAAATTGAAGTAAATCCTTTGCCAACCAATGTTAGAAATATTAATGTTTTAGCTTCCCAGTTTAGTATTCTGATCTCTTTGGTAATACATTTTCAAACCTAAACAGAATTTCAGTATTTACTTTACTGAAAGTCACTTGAACACTATAGAGGTAAGGATAAAAAGAGAAGGTAATGGTGGCTCAGTGGTAAAGGATCTGCCTGCCAAGCAGTAGACATAGGTTCTATCCCTGGGTTGGGAAGATCCACTGGAGAAGGAAATAGGTCCCTACTGCAATATTCTTGCTTGGGAAATCCCATGGACAGATGAGTTTGGTGGGCTACAGTTCATGGGGTCACAAAGAGTTGGACATGACTTAGAGACTAAACAATAATGGGTGAAGAGCCCAAGACTTCACACTGACATTAGTTGATGCCAAGGAGACAAATGCAGAACAGAAAACTTTGCATCAATGAACTTTGTTTCAAGTATGTATTAAGAAAGCCTGAAGTCTTAATTCCTTTCCTCAGAAATGTAGAACGGTCAGGAAACTGTGACAGAATTTTTTGATCTCCCTGCTGAAGTTTCCAAATGTTTTTCAGATATTTAAATGTGGATAAAAAAGGTCAAACTTCTTGAACAATAAGTTACAATCGGGTTTTAAAACTTGGTGCATTGAACAGTTATACAAACTAAATCACCATTCATCAGGGAGCAAGAGTAATGAAGAAACAAAAACTATGGCACTTAAACCTTGTTGGCACAAATGGCAATTTGGCAGTCAGCTCAATTCTGGACAAAAAAACTTATTTTCCCAATGATAATGGTTGTTGTAAGTATAATGAGACTTTTGTGCCAAATAGAAAAATAATTTAGTCATACAATAAAAATTCAAATTGAAGTTTCTTATTAAAATTAATAATATTATTTATCCATGGTATTCCTGTCATATGACACTGGTATTTTAGCCAGGAATTCAAGTTGGAAGACAGGAGTCATTTTAGCTATTTCCCACCTCCCCCCATCATACATTGTATTTTATTAACCAATCAACAGAGTTCATAAGTTTTTCTTTATTTTAGATTCCACATATAAGTGAGATCGCACAATATTTCTTTTCTTTCTGACTTATTTCATTTAGCATGATGCCCTCAAGGTCCACTCATGTTGTTGCAAATGGCAAGATTTCATTTTCTACTGCTCAATTTTGATGGTGACTGCAGCCATGAAATTAAAAGATGCTTGCTCCTTGGAAGGAAAGCTATGACAAACCTAGACAGAGTATTAAAAAGCAGAGACATCACTTTACCAAGAAAGGTTCGTATAGTCAAAACTATGGTTTTTCTGGTAGTCATGTATGGATGTGAGAGTTAGACTGTAAAGAAGGCTGAGCGCCAAAGAATTGATGCTGTCAAAATATGGTGCTGGAGAAGTCTCTTGAGAGTCTCTTGGACTGCAAGGAGATAAAATCAGTCAATCCTAAAAGAAATCACCCTGAATATTCATTGGAAGGACTGTTGCTGAAGCTGAAGCTCCAATATTTGGCCACCTGATGTGAAGAACTGATTCATTGGAAAAGATCCTTATGCTGGGAAAGACTAAAAGCAAAAGGAGAAGGGGGCGACGGAGGATAAGATGGTTAGATAACATCATGGGCTCAATGGACATGAATTTGAGCAAACTCAGACAGGTAGTGGAGGACAGAGGTGCCTGGTGTGCTACAGTCCATGGGGTCACAAAGAGTCGGACACGACTTAGTGACTAAGAAACAGTAACAACAATATATGTATATGTATGTATACATTATATTATCAACAATATATGTATATATACATTATAATATATAATATAATGATTATGTGTGTGTGTGTGTATAAACTTTCCTGGTGGCTCAGTGGTAAAGGATCTGCCTGCCAATGCAGGAGATGCAAGAGATGTGGGTTTGATCCCTGGGTTTGGAAGATCCCCTTGGGAAGGACATGGCAACCCACTCCAGTATTCTTGCCTGGAGAATCCCATGGACAGAGGAGCCTGGTGGGCTACAGTCCATGTGGTCACAAAGAGCCAGACACGACTGAGCACGTTCACTATATGTGTATATATATGATCACGTTTTCTCTATCCATTCATTCATAGATAATGAACACTTAGGTTACTTCCATGCCTTGGCTATTGTAAATAATGTTGCAATAAACGTGAGGATGCACATATTTTTTCAAGTTAGTGTTTTCTTTACTTCAGATAGATACCCAGAAGTGGAGCTGCTAGATGACATGGTAGTTCTATTTTCAATTTTTGAGGAATCTCCATACTGTTTTCTATAGTGGCTGCACCAATTTACACTTCCATCTACGGTGCACCAGAGCTCTCTTTTCTCCATATTGTCCCCAACATTTGTTCTTTGTAGAATTTTTGATAATATTCAAAGAGAAGTGGGCGACAGAGGATGAGATTGTTGGATAACAGCATGGACTCAGTGGACATGAATTTGAGCAAACCCTGGGAGATAGTGGAGGACAGAGGAGACTATTGCATTGGCAATACTCATTGTCCTTTTGATTTGCATTTCCTGATGCCCAGTGATGTTGGGCAGGGCTTCACAGGTGGCTCAGTGGTAAGGAATCTGCCTGCCAAGCAGTAGACATAGGTTCAATCCCTGGGTTGGAAAGATACCCTGGAGAAGGGAATGGCTACCCACTTCAGTATTCTTGCCTGGAGAATCTCCATGGACAGAGGAGCCTGGCGGGCTATAGTCCATGGGGTTGTAAAGAGTCAGACATGACTGAGCAACTAAACAACAGGAGTGGAAGGAATGTTTGAAAACAGCCCATGTTTTCTTCTAGGAGTTGTTATGGTTTCAAGTTAGTGATTTTTCTTTTCTTTCCTTTTATCACTGCTATGCCTTAATTGGGGTCTCTGGCTTTTGTTTCTTGTTTAACCAGGGCCTGTGACTTGTGGCTTTCAGAATAATCTTCTTAAAATTCCTATTCCAGCATTCAACTTAATAAAAATGTGTTAGCCCTTCCTAAGTGTAGTCCACCACGCTAGGTGTTACTCCTTTGTATTTCCTACTAGAGGCCTTGGATTCTCCATCCCTCTCTCATCCAACCTGGAATATGGGCATCTTGTCAGCTTCTTTCCAGCACATGTCAGTTTTGTCTGAATATCTCTTACCCAAATCCTCTCCATTCCCACTGATACTATCTTAATCCATCCAGTTTTGCCTTAATTAATGCACTAATCTCCTAAATTGGCATCCATTCTTGTTTCCCTCAATCCTCGTTGTGTGCAGAGCAATATTTTAAAAATATAAATACTCTGCCATGGCCCTTTTAAATTCCTTCAATAACTTCCCATTACCTCCAGGATAAATCCAGCCTTCTTAACATGCATGCATTATTTCTCTTGCTATGGCCTTGTCTAACTTCATATGTTGGGAGTGGGTCCTTAGGTGTTTTTATAAGGGGCATAATTCTCATCGCCTTTGTGTCCCAGACCCAAACATTCTGGCTAAGAAAGAGATGGAGCATTGCCAGCCCAGAGCACATGCTTCCTTCTATAGCATCACATCCTGGCCTTGCAAAGAACTGTCACTTTTCTAAAGTAGTCTAGTTAAAGATTAATATTTTACTGAATTCCAGAGTAGGAACTGAGAGCACGTTCTTTTCCTCTAACCAAATGGATACTCTAAGAACTTCAACTCACCATTGCCAGAACAAACTCAGAGAAGCTTCAGTGCTTCTTTCCAGCCTCCCTCAGACCCCATGGGTAGGGAGGGGCTGCATTTCCAGCCCAGAGAACAGTAAAGGGTTTTATTTCTCATGTCTCCAGGCAGGATGCAGTACTAGCTAGACGTGATGGTGAGAAAAGAGATTGAAGTAGCATCACCCCAGGAATGATAAAAACGCCCCTTCTGAGCAGAGAAGTTATCAGCATTTCAGCCAGTTGGCATTGCCAGTTACTTAAGGCTGTCGGGATGAAAATCGTAGTGTTTACACTCTTCTCATGCTAATTGGGTGTAGAACACGTTCTTTTTTTTTTTTAAGTCAACCTGTATGACGTGTCCAGTATAAACCCTAAACACCAAGATTCAGTAGACATGCTTGTTTGGGGAACATTTTGTGTGTGTTGTCAAATATCATTGCTGGGAAAGTTAAGTGTGTCCTTGTGCAATTCCATTGGAATGAGACATTTAGAAAATTGTGCCTGGTGTTTCCTGGACTTCACTATATGTACCTTTACCCTTTTCTTATCTTCTTCTCTGTATTTTCTGTGTAATAAATCATAAGCATGAGTACAATGCTTTCTTGAGTCCTTTCAGCAAGACATTCACCCTGACAGTAGTCTTGGAACTTGTGACATGGCTGCATAGGCATAGAAATCACCAAAGTATATTTTTAAAAAGTAATCACATGTATATTGTTCAGTTCAGTTCAGTTCAGTCGCTCAGTCGTGTCCAACTCTCTGCGACCCCATGAATCACAGCACGCCAGGCCTCCCTGTCCATCACCAACTCCCGGAGTTTATACAAACTCATGTACACAGAGTCGGTGATGTCATCCAGCCATCTCTTTCTCTGTCGTCCCCTTCCCCTCAGGCCCCCAACCTTTCCTAGCATCAGAGTCTTTTCCAGTGAGTCAACTCGTTGCATGAGGTGGCCAAAGTATTGCAGTTTCAGCTTTAGCATCAGTCCTTCCAATGAACACCCAGGACTGATCTCCTTTAGAATGGACTGGTTGGATCTCCTTGCAGTCCAAGGGACTCTCAAGATTCTTCTCCAACACCACAGTTCAAAAACATCAATTCTTCGATGATCAGCTTTCTTCACAGTCCAACTCTCACATCCATACATGACCACGGGAAGAACCATAGCCTTGACTAGACGGACCTTTGTCGGCAAAGTAATGTCTCTGCTTTTTAATATACCATCAAGGTTGGTCATAACTTTCCTTCCAAGGAGTAAGCATCTTTTAATTTCATGGCTGCAATCAGCATCTGCAGTGATTTTGGAGACCAAAAAAATAAAGTCTGACACTGTCTCCACTGTTTTTCCATCTATTTCCCATGAAGTGATGGGACCAGATGCCATGATCTTCGTTTTCTGAATGTTGAGCTTCAAGCCAACCTTTTCACTCTCCTCTTTCACTTTCATCAAGAGGCTTTTGAGTTCCTCTTTCTGCCATAAGGGTAGTGTCATCTGCATATCTGAGGTTATTGATATTTCTCCCAGCAATCTTGATTCCAGCTGGTGCTTCTTCCAGCCCAGCGTTCCTCATGATGTACTCTGCATATAAGTTAAATAAGCAAGGTGACAATATACAGCCTTGACGTACTCCTTTTCCTATTTGGAACCAGTCTGTTGTTCCATGTACAGTTCTGACTGTTGCTTCCTGACCTGCATACAGGTTTCTCAAGAGGCAGGTCAGGTGGTCTGGGATTCCCATCTCTTTCAGAATGTTCCACAGTTTATTGTGATCCACACAGTCAAAGGCTTTGGCATAGTCAATGAAGCAGAAATAGGTGTTTTTCTGGAACTCTCTTGTATATTGTTACCCTGCTTATTTAACTTATATGCAGAGTACATCATGAAAAATGCTGGACTGGATGAAGCACAAGCTGGAATCAAGGTTGGCAGGAGAAATATCAATAACCTCAGATATGCAGATGACACCAACCTTATGGCAGAAAGTGAAGAAGAACTAAAGAGCCTCTGGATGAAAGTGAAAGAGGAGAGTGAAAAAGTTGGCTTAAAGCTCAACATTCAGAAAACTAAGATTATAGCATTGGGTCTCATCACTTCATGGAAAATAGATGGGGAAACAATGGAAACAGACTTTATTTTTCTGGGCTCCAAAATCACTGCATATGGTGACTGCAGCCTTGAAATAAAAAAACACTTGCTCCTTGGAAGGAAAGTTATGACCAACCTAAACTGCATATTAAAAAGCAAAGACAGACACCTTTGCCAACAAAGGTCCATCTAGTCTAAGCTTTCGTTTTTCCAATAGTCATGTATGGATGTGAGAGTTGGAGTATAAAGAAAGCTGCTGCTGCTACTGCTAAGTGACTTCAGTCATGTCCGACTCTGTGACCCCATAGACAGCTGAGCGCCAAAGAATTGGTGCCTTTGAACTGTGGTGTTGGAGAAGACTCTTGAGAGTCCCTTGGACTGCAAGGAGATCCAACCAGTCCATCCTAAAGGAAATCAGTCCTGAATATTCACTGGAAAGACTGAGGCTGAAGCTGAAACTCCAATACTTTGACCACCTGATGTGAAGAACTGACTCATTAGAAAAGACCCTGATGCTGGGAAAGATTGAAGACTGGAGGAGAAGGGGATGACAGAGGATGAGATGGTTGGATGGCATCACCAATTCAATGGACGTGAGTTTGAGTAAGCTCCAGGAATTGGTAATGGACAGGGAAGTCTGGTGTCCTGCAGGAAAGCCCTGCAGTCCATGGGGTCACAAAGAGTCAGACACGACTGAGTGACTGAACTGAAGTGAATCATATGCTTAGTTCAAGCATCATCTGTTCATTGAAATTTATTGCATATGTAAACAATTTTCATCACCTCTTATAGTTTAATGCCTGGTTCATGGACTCCGCTCTAAGGCTGTCCTTGCTTCACATACAGTCTTTTCCCCGAGTGGTGGCCACAGTGACAGATTGTTTTCATGTAAAGTTGAAGCACATCTCATCCCAGCTTTTAAAGGGAGAAAAAAAAAAAAACAAAGCAAAACAAAGCAGTTCAGGAGACAATTTTTTAGAAGCGGGCAAAGTACACTGCAGACCTTGCAGGCTTCATGGGCTTGTGTAGCATAATTAGTACCTCCCTCTTCCTTCATCCTACCAGTTGTATGATGAACTCAGCTATAAATAAATATCCCAGACTATAGCACATCCCCAGTGTGGTTCCAGGTATGATGAAGGTAACATATTTCTATCCTGGCCCAGTTTGGATGCTCTTTTTATATTGAGCTGGATCACTGAATTTTTTTTCCCTCTGTCCCCCACTGATCAGGTCTTCAGTCATCTATGTTAAATGAGCACTTCTCCACACCAGAACTGTGATGCCAGTTCCAGAGAATGAATAGACTGCATTAGCAGTTGCTTCATCAATTGTATTTTTTCCTGACATCATGCCTTGAAATGCCTGCTGTGGCTGCCTGCTTTTCCGGGAGTGGGGCTTTCATACCTGTGCAGTGCTCTCTGCTCCCTGCCTTGTCTACCTGTGGTCTGTCTATACCTACTCTGGTCCAGGGCTGTTACATGGGAAGCACTTTACATATCATGATACATTTCTGGGGGGAGGGAGTAGACAGAATTGAACTAAAACAGGCTCCACACAAAATGTATGGAGTTTATGATACCTTGTGGCATCTCAGGGGTTTATTGTTTAACCATTTCATACCCATTTTAAGAGTAGGTGATAGTTACACTAAAAATGCATTGTCTGCATTTTTCTAGTTTAAGTGTAACAAAAAAATGCTTTTTTTTCATTATAGGACTATAATATGATTTTTCTCTTTTGATCTATTAATATGTTTTCTACTATTGAACTATCCTTGCATTTTTGAAATTAGCTTTGCTAGGTCATTCTGTAACATTTAAAAATATTCAAAGTAAACAGGCTTATCTTTTACTAAAGAGTTTTGTGTCAGTTCTTTTAAGGGCAGTTGGTTTGAAGTTTGTATTCTCCTTGTTAGAATGGATGCTAACTTCATATGAGGGAGAGAAACAGTTTCTTTCTTTATCTATGTTCTGGACCAGTTTATATAACATGGAAAAAATTTGTTCCTGGAAAGTTTGAAATAATTCATCTGTAAAACCATCTGCGTCCTGCACATTTTTGAGGAGTAGTTCTGTGACAACTTTATTTTTTCCATGAAAATTGATTTATTTAGATTTTCTACCTCGTCAAGGGCCAATTTTGGTAATTTATATTTTCTTAGACTACTGTTCATTTCTTTCTGATTTTATTATTATAGAGATGTGCAAAGCATTTTCTTGGAGTTCTTTTAATATCCTTTCTGTTCTCTTTTTCATTTCTATCTTTGTGTAGGGGCATTTCTGGCAGCATAATTGCTTCTTGTATGATTGTTATGAGTCAAGTCATTTTTAGATAAATTCTTTAGATAAAGTCCTGTAGAGAACAGTGTTAAGAATTAGAGCTCTGGCCCTAATCGTACTATAAAAATACAATGTTAATCATAAAAGTAAATGCAAGGAAATTACAAAATATAGATAATTAGAAGCAAATATTTATAATTCCATAAAACAAATATTTAGAATAAAACATATATTGCAAATATCCCTTTTTGAAGATTTTTCTCTGTCAAATTACACTAGGTAAGTGTTCTTAAAATTAATTCAGAAAGTTTGGATTGAGATTGCTTTTCTCTGTTTCTTAAAAGTTTCCTTGAAGCAAAATACAGGTGCCTTTTGTTGATTAGGGTAAGATCTTCTGCCTTGAGAATTCCATTGTGCAGAGTTTTTGAAGAGGAAATTCTGGACAGTAGTGTTATTTTCATGATAATTCTATATGACTGATCATAGGGTACAAGGGGTAGAGATGAATCTGGAGAGAGAGGCAGAGAGCTTATTATGATGTGTCCTGTATGTTATGTACCATCTACAGAAATTTGGGGCTAGATCCTTATAGGCAATGGAGAGCCATTGAAAAGTTTTAACCATTAGTGTAAATGATCATATTGCATTTTATAAATATAACTCTGTCAATGTGAGGCATGGATTAGAAGGAAGAAAACATGGAGGCAGAGATACCAGTCATGAAGTCAGTTAGAAGGCAGAAGGGATAGATTCAAACAATATTTAAAAGATGAAATGGCAAGTCTTAAAGACCAACTGAATGTGAAGAGTAGAGTAAAGGGAGACATTTTTAGATTGGTTTCCAGATCACCCATGGCCTGAATGATTGGGTAAATGATGGCATCTTTTGTTAAGGTAACTTGGAAAAGGAACAGATGTTAGTGGGAAGATAATAAATCACTTTGCACATACTGAATGTTCAGTGAATGTTCTACAGAACCTTCAAGAAGAGCTATGTGTGGGAGCCAGCTGTATAAACTAGTCTAAAATTCAGCAGAGAGGTTTGAGTTGGATCATGAATTTTGGCACGATCAGAATACACTAACCAAAGGGATGAGATGAGTTTGCCTAAAGAGTGCTTTGTGGAAGAGTGAAGAGGACCCAGGACCAAATCCTGGGAAATACCAAACTTAAAAACAGTTATATTTAAATATAATGTTTCTCCACTCCCTTCCCACATTAGGTCGTCTCTTCTGATGAATATATTTTCAAATGCTCGGGCTCAAAACTTTGGGTCATATTCCCCCCTCTCCTCTTGAGTCCTCTCTCATTAAGTGTCTCCTCTATGTCCCTTACTCTCCATTCTCTCTGCCCCTTCCCTAGGGCCCTAGCATCAGCCACCTGGCGAGAGCCCTCCAGATATTAAAAGCTCTTTTACCTGAGATCGTTTGGGTCAATGGCTTGTCAGTGTTGTTTTTAAGTCTGTTTAAGCAAGGAATTAAAAAATACAAACATTTATATACCTTCAGTTCAGTTCAGTCGTTCAGTTGTGTCTGACTCTTTGCGACCCCATGAATCACAGCACACCAGGCCTCCCTGTCCATCACCAACTCCAGGAGTTCACTCAAGAACCTATAAATTTACACTCACTCATCTTTTGATGTAGCCATGATATTTTCCTGATTGTCAATCCATTTATTGCTGTTCTTTTTATCCTCTTGAAGCCATATCCATAGTGAATACTAATAACAGTAATAATAAGTCTTTTTGTAACACTTTCAATATAGCAGAATCTTTTGTATACCGTTTTAACTCAATCCTTACTGAAGTCTATGAGGTAGGTACTATTATAACCTTATTTTACAGATAAAGAAACTAGGCACTTAAAGGTTAAGTAAATTACCCAAAGTCATAGATAACAAATGGTAGAATTGAATTGGATTTATTAAGTTTAGCTCTGTAGGTGTTTGATTATTGTGTTGTACTCTGAAAGTGGAAAACTCTTACAAAGTAACTTGACTATAGAATCATTCTTGATGTTCATTTCCATGTCCCTGCCCAATCTTTTACCTGTCTCAGCCATCCTTAATCCTACAGTGTTTATTACACTCAGTTTATTAAACTCCCAAAGCAGGTAGTTTGGTTTTCACAGAAGCAACCACCCTCTTTCATTTTGCACTCAGTTAACTTTGTCTTAAAGTATTTAATTAAATAATGCAATAGCAATTAAAGTTCACACACATATTTGGTAACAAACATCCTAACTCTTGGTCAGCAGACAACATATCTGGAAGGAGAAAGAGGAATACAAGGGCATGTTAGAACATGTCTTCCTGGCCTCAGCATCCAGAGATTTGAGAAGCAGCATTGACAGCAGGGCTTAATGAGGTATTTCAGTTAACAGGGGTCAGTTAAGAGAACTTCTACTTTCTCTCAATTTCCAATCTCTTGCCATTCTGATCCATTCTGCTCAGGGCTTTCAGACTGAGTCATTTTTCTAAATGGTTATGTTGCTTGCCCGATCAAAAACATGCAGCCATTTCTCTAATGCCATGGAACAAAGTCCTGAGTCCATCAGAAAACCTAAATTCTCAGCATGGCATCTAAAATCCTCAATGATTTATCCCAAACCATCTCTCTAAATACATTTTCATTTTCCATGCTCCAGAAATACTAATCTGCATTGAGTTTGGGTTTTAAAAACTCATAATCAACTTTATTAATAATTCCCCTAAGCAGAGTCAGGGCTTCCCCAGTGGCTCAGTGGTAAAGAATCCACCTGCAATGCAGGAGATGCAGATTTGATCCCTGGGTTGGGAAGATCCCTTGGAGGAGGGCATGGCAACCCATTCCAGGATTCTTGCCTGGAGAATCCCATGGACAGAGGAGCCTGGAGGGCTATGGCCCACTGGATCGCAAAGAATCGAACACCACTGTAGCAACTGAGCACACACCCATACAAGCAGACTCCAGGTTTCTGTTAAGTCCTCTGCCCCTCTGTATATTCTAGAAACTGCAATAGCTATAAGGGGTATAGGAAAGGGTCAGAGAAAGACAGAAACAAAGCATGCAGAATCGGTTGGTTCTGTGATCTCTCCAAGGCTTACGGGCAGATCTTCCTGATATGACTATGGTAAAATTTCTGGTTCAAACATGCCCTTCAGAACTTTGCCATTCTTCCCTCCAAGAGGCAGGATCTCTGTTTTCTGGCCATAATTTTGGACAAGAGCTTGTTAACTACTTCTGCAAATAGTATATGATAGAACTGATGCTATGTAACTTCCAAAACCAGGGAATAGAAAGGATATAGTCTCCATTTGACTCTCCCTTAGGATGCTTGCCCTTTGAACTCTGCCACCATATTGTAATGAGGTCAAACTAGCTTTTTTTGGCTAAGAGACCACATGCAGAAGCCCAAGTGGAGAGGAACTCCAGCCTCAGTTGACAGTCAGTGTTAACTGCATGACATGTGAGCGAATGAGCCTCCAAAAGATTCCAGCCCTCAGCTTTGAAGTCTTTCAGCTGAAATCCAGAAAGTACAGGACACAGGCAAGCTGACTCCACTATGCTCTGTCCAAAAGCCCAACCCACAGAATCTGTGAGCATGATTAATTGTTGTTTTTCTCCATCAAATTTTGGAGTAATTTGTTGTGCAACCAGAGTAACTGAAATAAGCCCTTTGTACAAAAAGGTAAATAGTATATTTAGGGATCCTTATCCCAGAATTTTAACAGAAATGGTTGAAGAAGCCCCTTCATTTGAGAACTACTTGCTCAATGCTCTTATCCCCAGCTCCTACTCATTTACTACCGGCTTGCACTGGAATATGAAGTGGTACCTGGGGCAGGACTGGCAGTCTCAGTTGACAGCCCATCACTCCAGGGCCCTCCTATGACCCCCTTGCAATCTTCCCTGTGCTCTAAGCTTGTCAGCTGGCTACCAGCTCAGTATTGCCAGATGATTCTTCTTCCCTCTTGGGCACTCCCTAGTCTCCCAGTCAATGCTGACAATGTCAGTTAATGACAACCTCAGTCAGCTTCGGCCATTTGAAGCTCTGAAATTACTGTGTATGTGCTTCCTAGAAAATCACCCCTGCTTTAGAATTTCTTCACATACTAATCTGCATTCAAATACGATATTTTCACATCATGGATAAAAAGGAGGTAAAATGATCACAATATGCTGTAAACAAAAAGGTAAAAAAAGGATTGGAGATATTTTGCTTCTCTTGGCAGCTCTCTCCCATCACCAGTGCCAAAATTCTTCCTGCCTCTTTTTTTCCTCTGCAGGCTTTTCTTCATGTCCTTGCCTTTGCCTGGAAATCCCCAGAATTGTACCTATCTTTTTAGCTCAGTTAAAAACTTGTTGTTTAGTCACTAAGTCATGTCCGACTCTTTTGCGACCCCATGGACTTCACAAGTCTTCTCTGTCCATGGAATTCCCCAGGCAAGAATACTGGAATGGGGAGTTATTTCCTTCTCCAGGGGATCCTCCTGAACCAGGGATTGAACCCACAGCTCCGGCTTTGCAGTCAAATTCTTTACTGCTGAGCCACCTGGGAAGCTGATCATGTCTTTTAAGTAGCCATGCTTGGTGTCATCTTATCCAACTTTGTGCTCCCTCAGAATTTTGTTTATAATACTTTAAAATCCTCTTCTTGTGATTAAGATATCAGTGTGCATGGAGTATGCCCTTGACTAGATAGTGAGCCTTTGTTAGTGTTTATTTCCTTTGCATTTAGCAGAATGCCTTTCACATAAGAGATCCTCAATACAAGCTTGTTGAATTAAATTTCTGAGTTAAATTTCTAAATGACAAGAAACAGTGAAATAATATGATAAGGTTATCATATTGTAATAAAGTTTATATGATATGTATTATTTCTTATAATAAGCTTCAGAAATTTAAAACTTATCAGATCCTTGACTTGAGTTTGGTATATATATGTATGTGTACATAGGTATAAATATATATATATATTTACATATGATATAAATCAGTGTCTCATTTCCTTCACATTTCTGTAAATTATTGTTCCTACTATTGGGGTTTAACTTTGGGTTTAATTTCAGAAATGACTTCAAGGGACTTACCTGGGAGAAACAAGGAATTTTAGTGATGGAAAATTATCACACACACCTAGCGTTTAATTTGGATAGTTGGTAGAAGTATACCCTAATTATTTGGTTTGATCAAGAATTAATAAACCCTTATAGCAGCTAAATGTGAAAATTTGAATATGTAAAGTGATAGAAAATATGATAAGAAGAAGCAAGAAAAAATTTTCTATGTTTTAACATAATTTTACTTTAAGTTAAAAAGTGTTATTAGCATATTTCTATTTCAAAATATTTGCTAGATATATTGAATAGCTTCTACTTTGGAAGTGAGATAAACTACATAAAATAATTGCTTAGAACAAGTACACATGAATGAATTGTTCCTTACTAACAATATGATATACATCTCCCATTCAAAGATATTAATATCAGTTCTTTCATTATGCAAAATTTTTTCCAGCTACAGCATTTCAATTAACATACCCATCTATTTCCATATGAACAGGGATCTATGCTAATTTTACACTAATTCCTAAGATGAATAATTGAGATATTGGATGCAATGTCTCAAAAAACTGAATCTTGTTTGGTGCTTGAAGTAACAAGTCCTGAGCCATGAGTTAATCAAGAAAACTATACATAGGTCTTCATTAACATACCAAGAATCAGCCCACCAATAACAAAATCACTGAACATGCACATTTAATGGTGCAAAATTCAATCATGTTTAACTCAGCCTGAAAATATCAGTATCTTAATAATTCCTTGTGTTTATATAGACTAGAAACTTTCCTGTGGAGAGAATGAAGTTCTTTTGCATATCTTTGATTAACCACATTTAAGAGCAGATGCCATTATCCACACTTGACAAAATATCAAAAAGGTGAAGTAACTTAGCCAAGGTTATAGTGCCAGAGAGAGATCTAAATCAGCTCTAGACGTCTTGGCTGCAATTAACACCCTTCTGAAGTCAGAAGTAAACAGGACAAAATATATTTCTACATGTGGATGCTTCCAGGATGCTATAAGGTCTCAAATGGTACTGTCACCAATCTCTGCCTCCCTCCCAGTGCTATAGGCAATAAATGAGGAAGTGTGAAAAGGGAAGGGGGCACCTGACAGCAATTTTGAAGCCTTGATTCTGGAAAAGGATATAAATGAAAACCAAAGATGTATTTATGTATCCAACTACTGTGAGCTGTGACTTGGTCATAAACATTCTATAGTATGATTCAAGGAGTGCTGTAACATGAACATTTGTGATCATGGAATCAAGCACAAAGCACCCAGTTATAATACAGACCCCTTTTAAAATGCTAGAGGATGAATGCTGCCATGTATGTGGTTCTGGGAGCCCCGGATGCTGGTCAATCATGGGATAAAGGGTAGAGAAAGTGTGAAGGGGAGGTGAAATTGGCAGAGTTGTCCTAGTCTCTTGGTATGTCCCCAATCCTTCCTCAGATATAACTTTGAGGCCTAGTTAGTATTTGTATTTGGAAAGAGGAATAAAAAAATAAGAGAGAGAGCGATAGAGAAAGAAGGAAAAAATAGAAAAACTCAAAAGTTAGGGTCACGCTGTTGTATGGCAGAAACCAATACAACACTGTAAAGCAATTAGCCTCCAATTAAAAATAAATTAAAAAAAAAGAAGTTAGGGTTGATACTAGATCTGGATTGGAAAATGAAAGGCATATCTGCCCTTACTCCTCAGTCCTGTGACACTGGAATTGAAACTCGTTTGTCACCCTGGATTAGATGCTCTTTATAAATCCTTCTAGTTCTATCATTAATGTATCCTGCTTAAGTAAGGAGCTTTTGACAATTATAGAACAATAAAATTTATTTCCCCAATGCTCTAGTCTGTTAATTGCCCTCCCTGAATGCGTAAAAGTATGGTTGTTCTCTTAAAGGGATAGCTTAAGGCACATAAAGTGCTACAAGATCATCTCGACAGCAACAGGTGTGCTCTGTTTACATATGTCAACAGCAAAGCTCACAGAGAGCGTGAACTGACTTGATTCAACCCATTTCCAGAAGATGAAGGTATATTAGAATCCTGAAGGAAATAAGGCAGAGAAAACTTGGCCCATAAATCAGCAATTACTGGTAGTTGGTCAATATCACAGGTTTGATAAAATGCCAGAGCCCACTAATGATATGAGACCATTAAGTCTTTGGTCACAAAGTCACAGCAAGACCTTGCTCAGATTTACCCTGAAGCTGTTTGGGCTTCGAGCTGTTGCTGTGAATAACAAATCTTTTTCTTCTGCTCTCATTTCTGTGCTGCACTTGAACTTGGTGAAAACAAAAGTAGCCCAGAGCAGAACAGCCATTAGAGACTGACATTACTGGTTGAGAACTTTGACACATAGAAAGCTAAACTCATCCAGCTCATGCAGTCTTGGCCCATGCCAGAATTGTATCTACAAAACTCTGCTAATACTGGCTGCTGGCTTCCTCAGTTACCTTGCAAGATGGATCAGAGACAGTGTTCTGAGACTGTAGGGATGCCCACTTGTGGCATCACTTATAGAGATTTCTCTTGCACTGGCTCTTTTAGTAAAATGAAAATAGAATCTGGACTTGGTTGTTACTGTTTAGTTGTTGAGTCCTGTCTCGTCTCTTTTGTGACCCCATGGACTGTAGCCCACCAGGCTCCTCTGTCCATGGGATTCTATAGGTAAGAATACTGGAGTGGATTGACATCTCCTTCTTCAGGGGGTCTTCCTGACCTAGTGATTGAACCTGCAGCCCCTGCATTGCAGGCAAATTCTCTAACACTGAGCCACCACTACTTGGCCTGTTCCCAAGAAATTTAAAACCATCTAAAGGAGTCACACACATGTTTAACAAGATTCTATCCATTTACTACTATGTTTAAGACTTCAGTCAAAGTTGAGATACTGCTCTGTAACATTGGTACTTGGTCCTACTAAATCCTCATCGTTCAGATACAATATTCACAAGTGAAATGGCCTAAAGTGTTCCCTTCAAAGTGTAGGTCAAGGCTCAGTAGCATCCACATTGCCTGGGAGCTTGTTACAAGTTCAGAAATCAGGATCCACCCAAAATCAGAATCTATACTTTAATATGATTTCCAGGAGATTCAAATGCTCATTAAAGTTTGAGAAGTACTGGTATATATGACTTTTACTATTTTTACTACAAATGATATTTGTCAAGCATTCCCTGAAAAGAATGCCTACTTAGATTCCTACTTACAGTAAGAGGCACAGACAGAACTGAAATAGAATAAACCACCAAACACAATTTGTATGTGAGGTCCAACTCTCAGTCTAGATGAACATAAATGCTTATTAGTGAAAGAATAAATACTGATATTGTCCTTCCCCCCAAATGGCCCCTCCCATCCTCAAAATATGACCTTCACAAAAAGTAGCTCAAAAACCCACTCTTTTGAATTTCAAATACTTGTTTCCTTAAAGAGGTACTGTGATTGCATTAAGTTTGTTTTCTTGCTGCACTAAAGACTATGGAAAAATATTCATTATAGGGAAAGAGGACATCCAAATATGAAATTAGCTCAAGACCTCTCATCCTACAAAATAGTCCAACACTATATGAATAGCAATCTACTTAGGAAATAGTAAATAAAGTGCTTGGTTCCGTAACAGATCAATCCTGCTGACCATTGTTAAATCTTGCTTGGACCATCTCCAAGATGTTTGTGCTGTCCTGGCAGCCGCAGGCATTCTCAGGGGGCAGGAGGCCAAGAGGCAGGCGGAAGGGGGACCGCTGCCAGCAGCCCATCCTGGCTTTTCACCTCTTCTTTTAATGACTTGCTTTGTGAGTTATTTGATTTGGGGGAAAGACCCCCTACTTTAAAGCAATCAGATCTCTCACCATTAAAGGGGGAAATGATAAACAAGAAAAAAAAATAGCAAAAGGGTAATGTACAAAAAAGATCTTCACGACCAGGATAGTCACGATAATGTGATCACTGACTTAGAGCCAGACATCTTGGAATGTGAAGTCAAGTGGGCCTTAGAAAGCATCACTACGAACAAAGCTAGTGGAGGTGATGGAATTCCAGTTGAGCTATTTCAAATCTTGAAAGATGATGCTGTGAAAGTGCTGCACTCAACATGCCAGCAAATTTGGAAAAGTCAGCAGTGGCCACAGGACTGGAAAAGGTCAGTCTTCATTCCAATCCCAAAAAAAGGCAATGCCAAAGAATGCTCAAACTACCGCACAAATGCACTCATCTCACACGCTAGTAAATTCATGCTCAAAATTCTCCAAGCCAGGCTTCAGCAATATGTGAACCGTGAACTCCCAGATGTTCAAGCAGGTTTTAGAAAAGGCAGAGGCACCAGAGATCAAATTGCCAACATCCACTGGGTCATGGAGAAAGCAAGAGAGTTCCAGAAAAATATCTATTTCTGCTTCATTGACTATGCCAAAGCCTTTGACTGTGTGGATCACAATAAACTGTGGAACATTCTGAAAGAGATGGGAATACCAGACCACCTGACCTGCCTCTTGAGAAACCTGTATGCAGGTCAGGAAGCAACAGTCAGAACTGTACATGGAACAACAGACTGGTTCCAAATAGGAAAAGGAGTACATCAAGGCTGTATATTGTCACCTTGCTTATTTAACTTATATGCAGAGTACATCATGAGGAACGCTGGGCTGGAAGAAGCACCAGCTGGAATCAAGATTGCTGGGAGAAATATCAATAACCTCAGATATGCAGATGACACTACCCTTATGGCAGAAAGTGAAGAGGAACTCAAAAGCCTCTTGATGAAAGTGAAAGAGGAGAGTGAAAAGGTTGGCTTGAAGCTCAACATTCAGAAAACAAAGATCATGGCATCTGGTCCCATCACTTCATGGGAAATAGATGGGGAAACAGTGGAAACAGTGTCAGACTTTATTTTTTTGGTCTCCAAAATCACTGCAGATGCTGATTGCAGCCAGGAAATTAAAAGACGCTTACTCCTTGATCAAGTTACGACCAACCTTGATAGTATATTAAAAAGCAAAGACATTACTTTGCCGACAAAGGTCCGTCTAGTCAAGGCTATGGTTTCTCCCGTGGTCATGTATGGATGTGAGAGTTGGACTGTGAAGAAAGCTGATTGCCGAAGAATTGATGCTTTTGAACTGTGGTGTTGGAGAAGACTCTTGAGAGTCCCTTGTACTGCAAGGAGATCCAACCAGTCCATTCTAAAGGAGATCAATCCTGGGTGTTCATTGGAAGGACTGATGCTGAAGCTGAAACTGCAATACTTTGGCCACCTCATGTGACGAGTTGACTCACTGGAAAAGACTCTGATGCTGGGAAAGGTTGGGGGCGGGAGGAGAAGGGAAAAACCGAGAATGAGATGGCTGGATGGTCTCACCGACTCGATGGAGGTGAGTTTGTGTGAACTCCGGGAGTTGGTGATGGACAGGGAGGCCTGGTGTGCTGTGATTCATGGGGTCCCGAAGAGTTGGACACGACTGAACGACTGAAATGAACTGAACTGAACTGTTTAACAGGGAACTTTATCCTTGGTAACATTTTGAGAAACTCTTTAAAGAGGAAAGTCAATTTCTCCTCAAAACTTGGAAAACTTCTACAATTTATAATCAGAAGAAAGAGAAAAAAGGAAAGCTATTTTTAAAATTTGTTCTCCTATATTATTTTGACATGGAGGAATTTTTCCCAGGAAGGTACTAAGGATTCTAGTCAAAAAATCCCAAACAGTTACAGCATCATAAAGAATGATACTTAAAGATGCACTTTTAGGGAGCTTCTTGTCAGACGATGTTTGTCCCTTTACACACTATCCAAAAAAGAAACATAATCTGTTGCCCCTATTTGATTGCAACATAGACAAATGGGCTTCCTAGGTGGTTCAGATGGTAAAGAATCCACCTGCAATGCAGGAGACCTGGGTTGGATCCCTGGGTTGGGAAGATTCCCTGGAGGAAGGCATGGCAACGTACTCCAGTATTCTTGCCTGGAGAAGCCCCATGGGCAGAGGAGCCTGGTGGGCTACAGTCCATAGGGTCGCAAAGAGTTGGACATGACTGAGCAACTAAGCAGAGCAGAGAGGTGAGGGATACTGCTGGATGAAGGAAACGCATTGTCAAATGGTACTGAGTTTGGGAGAGGCTTTGTAATAAAGATTCATCAGTTATTGTAAAGATTTCATTTTAAATTATGCAGAATAAATTATTCTTGGGGCATGTTTACTCACTATATAGATGATATTATTTATATTAACTTGATGGGGAAAATATTTAAGGCTAATTGGTAAAAATAGGATATACTTCTTTATGTTCCAATGGATATAACCTAGAAAAAATATTTTCATATTTTTCTTTTAAATAAATACCCACATTATGTTAGAGGGGGGCCAGTATATTCACACTTGTGACAGGGCACAAATAAATGAATGGATACTGAGTGTTTATCTGAATAGCTTATTCCCCCCATGTCTTCTGTTGAGGACAAAATAATTATGAAGGATTAAAAACTTTGAATTATATGGAGCATTACTCCTGAAACTCTCAGAAAGTCACGTTACTTTTGCTTTATCTGTATGGCAGAGAAACTGATTTTTTTCTATTGATTACTATATCACCCTGTGAATAGACCACAGGGATCTGCCTAATGCAGACACACAAGAACTCTTTCAAAAGCATCTCCACTTAAAACAGGAATAAGTTGGAAGGAGAGAGATTGTAGCTTCTTTTGGGCTCAGTGGAGGTCCTGACCACAATCTTAATTTTCAAGCTGTGTGTTCCATCTATTAGAACCATAGGTGTGAAGTTACCTCAGGAAGAGATCTATCTTGTCCACTGCTTCCAGGTGGAGTTTCTCTTTTATTCTCCACCAATGACAATCTTTTATTAATGCTAAAAATTTTAAGTAAATGATCCAAGCTACAGAAGAAAGAACAGTACACGTGAAAACATTAAAAAAAAATTTTTTTTTTGGCTGCATTGAGTTTTTGCTGTGACTTTGTCTAGCTGTGGTGTGTAGGCTTAGATGCCACTTTGCATGTCACTAGACCTTAGGGAAGTCCCTTAAAATATTTTTTTTAAGTATTTCAAGATATCCCTTCTAGGCCTATGTAAATTGTCTAAAGGTTTATCTGGTTATTTTAAACCATGTTACTGGTTTGTAATTAGTATTGGGCTTCCAATGTTGCTCAGATGGTAAAGAATCCACCTGTGATGTGGGAGACCTGGATTCAGTCCCTGGCTTGGGAAGATCCCCTGGAGAAGGGAACGGCTACCCACTCCAGTATTCTTGTCTGGAGAATTTCATGGACAGAGGGGCCTGGCAGGCTACAGTCCATGGGGTCACAAAGAGTTGGACAGGACTGAGCAGCTTTCATTTCACTATCAAAGACAGCAGTTGTAAGTTAGGAGACTTCTATTGAAGTCTTGCCTTTGCCAGAAATTTACCATAAGCTTTTGAATTAATTATTCACTTTTTCTAGGCTTTTCTCTCTTCTGATGACAATGGGAAGGATTAGACTAGAGTGAATTTGAAGGTTCTAGTCTGACATTTTGTGCTGAAAAGACTTAATTTCTGATCTTCAACACGTTTTGATAAATATTAATAATATTCATAAATTTGCATACTATTTTATAGCTCACAAAGTGCTTTCACATGTATGATTTCTTTTAAACCTCTCCACTGCCTGTGAGTTAGGCATATTTCATAGACCCGAGGACAAGCTCAGATAAGCTGTAGCTTACCCAAGATCACAGAGTTACTTACATAGAGGAGCAGGATAGACAGGTCTTCCTACTCCCAAGTTCAGTTTTCTTTCTGTTGTATTCAGCTCCTTCAAGGTTATGATAGTAAGACATAAGCATGATTAGTTAAGGTTTTGTTAAATCATAAAATAATAATGCGGTATCATTAAAAAAACAAGACTCGATTTAAAGTCAGAGAACTAGTTTTCACGGACAGTTCTGACACTTTGATTTGGGGAAGTCACCTAACCTCTCTGAGTCCCAGTTTCCTTATCTGTAAAAAAAGGGATTTGGACATGACTTTGGGGCTTCTTGCTTAAAATTCGTATTTTCGTTTTAATGGCTGTGACTATATCTAGACTAATTTTGTGACACATTAATGTTAAATTAAAACTTTTTACTAGATTATAAGGAGTTTTAAAAAAGTACACGGAGAGACCACTTCTACTGTTGATTATTCATGCTCTTTCACCAGCTGCATATTAAAAACCTTGGACTATTACTGAGTGAAAGTCATTTTCCAACAAACTAGTTAACTTAAAATTTCACAGAGGGGTAAATTATTTTGGTTGAGTTATGTAAGAAATGTATGGGGATTGCATTTTCTGAGAGGTCTTGACAGAAGAGCTTGTTTAGGAACCAGTAACAAAAAACCTAAGGGTTTTCTCTTCACCTGCCTATGAAGACATTTTGGGTCCCCTGGGAAGAATGATGAATGAGATCTCTGCCTCTCTGGTATATTATCTCATTGCCATGCTTACTGCTTGCCGTGAAAGTTTATTTTAACTGGTAGACATTTCTTTCTAAGATGAAGAAAAATCACTTGAAAATAGAGGTTATGATGGTGAGTGCTTCAAGAGTTAGAGACAAAGAAGAGTTTTGAACCTGCTGCTTCTTTGCCCGCCTCCCCATCTCAGTAGAACATTGTAACTTTTGAAGCTAACATAGAATGGATCATAACCAGCTTGCTGAGCTGGTGACTTTAAGCACAATTAAGCTTTGTTGGGACTTTCTTTATTTGTAATAGCACTGTTACGGCGTGGGATGCTATTCAGTTGCAAACAACAGTCCATTTAATAACCAGGCATTAGTTCATCTATCAAATCAGCGCCATCATGAACTGATAAGTATTACCCTTTCCTTGGCCTCACTTGGCTCTTCTGCCCAGCAAACAAAGCATACAGTGGCATGGCCCATGAGATGAGAAGGTTGGAGAGAGAATAGATTGAACAATGATGATCAAAATTCCATTTACTCACAGAAATGGAACTTTGTCCTAGTCTTTTCCTTTCTTTAAATATAACCTTATATACATTCCAAGCAGGACTTCAAATGCCTTTAGAAACAAAACTAAACCAAAATACTACATGAAGCAACAGCACCAACTACTACATTTCTTACACACCAAAAAAAAGAGAAATGAATGGGAGGGCATGGAGAAGATAGGCACTGAAAGATATGAGTAAAAATTTCATGGCATCATCACTTCTAATAATCAAAACTGAACTCAATGTTGATCATGAGTAGAATAGGCAAATAAATTATGGCATATTTGGGCAACAGAAACTCAATAAACTACTACCCTTAACAACATAAATAACTCTCCCAAATCTCATGTTGAGAGAAAGAAGCCAGATTCAGAAGAGTGTATCATGTATGAACCTAACTATATAAAGACAAAATTTAGCACAATGCATCTCTGATATTAGAAGTCAGGATAATAGTTACTTTTGAGGAAGTATAAACAGTACAGATAGTGTTCTGCGTGCTAGTAATTAATTTTTTTATCTGAGTGGTGAATATATTTGTATGCTCACTTTTTATTGAACTCTTCACTTATATTTTGTGCATTTTTCTGAATATATTTTAATACTTCAATGAAAAGTTTATTTAGAAATTAAATGAGAACCTGTTTTAGTAAGACTGAGGCTGAGTACTTTATGGACATCAACTCAAGTCTCGCTGGCAGCCATAAAAGGGTCAGTTTCATTTACTTGTAATTAATTTATTATTTGCAATCCACTCTTTATTTTAGAATAGATCTAGATTTACAGAAAAGTTCCAGTGATGGTACAGAGTTCCCTTATATCACTCATCCATTTTTCCTTTATTGTTAAAATTGTATGTTAAATAGTATGTTTGTTACAACTGAGAAACTAACACTGGTACATTAATATTAACTAAATTTCATTCATTACTACAATTAGTTTTCCCACTAATGTTCTTTCCATGTTCCAGGATCACATTCAAAAATACCATGTTACATGTAGTGGCCCTGTTTCCTAGAGGAGAGAGCTCTGGTCTGTGAAAATTTCTGTTTTTTTTCCATGAAAAAAAATTTGGCATTTTGTTCAGCTTTTTTTATAGGCTACCTGGACTTTTTGATGCTTTCTCAAGGTTAGACAGGGTTTATGGGTTCTGAGGAAGACTATCACAGAGGTGAAGTACCCTTTTCATCACACACATGTCAAGGTGCGTGCTACCAACTTGGCTTATCGCTAATGGTGTTAACTTCCATCTGACCAAGATAGTGTTTCCCAGCTTTCTCCACAGTATAGCTACTTTTCTCTCCTTTCTATATTCTTTGGAAGCAACTCAAGGAGAGTTGAGGGTACAATGGGGGTTAAACTTCAATTTATTTAAAAAATTTCCAGTTTTGTATACAATTTATACTGTACATCATATATTAGCTCCGTTCAGGTATATAATTTAAGAATAAATATACTTATTATTTTGCCTCTTTAGGAGTAATTAGATAGCAAGTGGAGAAGGCAATGTCACCCCACTCCAGTACTCTTGCCTGGAAAATCCCATGGAGGGAGGAGCCTGGTAGGCTGCAGTCCATGGGGTCGCGAAGAGTCGGACACGACTGAGCGCCTTCACTTTCACTTTTCACTTTCATGCATTGGAGAAGGAAATGGCAACCCACTCCAGTGTTCTTGCCTGGAGAATCCCAGGGACGGGGGAGCCTGGTGGGCTGCCGTCTATGGGGTCGCACAAAGTCGGACACGACTGAAGCGACTTATAAGCAGCAGCAGCAGCAGCTGACAGCAAGTAATGTGTAGTTTTATCTTTCTTCATTATTAAATGTTTTCCATCTTAATGGAAACCGTGCAATATGCAAGATAAATATACAAACTAAAAAAGGGTAATATTGTATCTATTGAAAATACATAAAATGATTAAGGGAGACCATGAGGGCATCTTCTTCAACAAAGGTAATAATCACAGGCTTCGGAATGTTGGGAGGGAGATGAGCCTGCAAAAAGGATTTGTATCTGGGACAGAAGAGTTTTGTAAACTTGGTGAAGTATGCCTTTCAGTTCAGTTCAGTTCAGTCGCGTCCGACTCTTTGCGACCCCATGAATCACAGCACGCCAGGCCTCCCTGTCCATCACCAACTCCCGGAGTTCACTCAAACTCATGTCCACAGAGTCGGTGATGCCATCCAGCCATCTCATTCTCTGTCGTCCCCTTCTCCTCCTGCCCGCAATCCCTCCCAGCATCAGAGTCTTTTCCAGTGAGTCAACTCTTCGCACGAGGTGGCCAAAGTATTGGAGTTTCAGCTTTAGCATCAGTCCTTCCAATGCCTTTAGAGCGCCTATTACTTTTGTTCCCCTTTTCTTCTGAGAACATTAACACCCATAATCCTTGTGCATCCTCTGACCCAACAGCTCTAGACTGAAGAAGCCCTAGCTCTACTACATTACTGATGACAGGCGGACTAGAGGAAGAGATTATTTCCACAGCACATTTGCAACCACTGCCCCTTGAAGAGTAACTGGCAATTCCTAGGGTACCACTCAGGCCAGGACCGCAGTAGGAAGCTCCTCCCCTCGGCCTTGGAGGGGGCGGTCCAGACGCCGACGTGGCCCCGCCCCGTCCCTGGCTCCGCCCCTCAGCGCGGCCCGAGCGTCTTCCTTCCGGGTCGCCCTGGGCCGGGCTCGCCGCGGTCTCGCCGCAGCGCGGGAGCCTGGGAGCCGCCCCCGCGCCCCGGCCTTCCCGCGCCGTCTGGTCGCTGGTGAAGCCCACGGCGCGCGCCTCTCCCGGACCCTACAGGGTACGGCCCTTCCTTTACTTCTCCCTCCTGGGGGTCTCCGTCTTCTTTCGGCGCTGGGGCTGGGCCGGGCCCGGGTGGAGCCGCTCTTTGGGGAGCCGGGGCGCCGGGCAGAGGTCCCCGCTCCGGCTTTCCGCGCCCCCGCCGCCAGCCTGCGTTTGCTGGGCTTGCTGGGGACCCTGCAAGCATCTAACTAGCCTCCGGCGCCGCTTCTCTGCACGACTGTCTGCTAGGCATGAGGCGTAGCCCAATGCAGGCGGCGCAGGGTTGTTTACACTGCGGGGTTGGCAGGTAGCGCTGACCCTGCAACCCCGAGTTGGCCACCCGCCCGCCTGTGTACTTGTTGCTCCTGCGCGTGCTACTTTGGTTTCTCTTTTCACCCGATGGTTTTCGCCTAGTCAGGCCCGTGTCTTAATTCAGGACTGCCACGAGATGCCGGGCAGCAGCCCTGTTCCTGTGTTTAGAGCTATCCTTAGAATGCAGTGAGATGGTGAGCATCCACTTGGCCTCCTTGTCAGCCTCCTTGCAGTGGGAGCGGTTTTGGATTTCCTTGATGGTTTCCCAAGTACTTGTTGCCACAAAGCGTCTCATGTAGTCACTAGTTAAAATATACAAGTAATTAGAAAGTCAAGATGCTATAAATCTGTGATCAGGTAGTTGAGGGGGCGTCTGGCTTTATGCCCTGGAGGACTCGCTAGGTGCGGGGATCTTGCTTGCTTTGATGTTTTAGAGGAATCAGGCTGCCTTTTTCTGCTTCTTGGCATGCACTCTTTGGTGTCTTAAGTTCAGAAGATAAGTACATTTCCCCCCCTTAAAGCTCACTTCATGCTTGTGTTGTCTTGTATTACATATCGTACCTGCTGGCTGACTAGAGGGAGATTTTCCTGAGAAATCAAGGCTTCTCTAGTCCTTTATTAGACACTAAGCTCTTGGGGGAGAGGGACAGTATATTTAATCTTTCTAGTGGTACTGTGCATCACTCCATGGTAGACACTCTACTTGTTCATTGAATTGGATCCTTCTTTCTGCACTTCCTTTCAGAGTCCCATTTCTTTTCTTCCCTCTTGCTCCCTTTTTACTACTCCCCCCAAATTTGCTTTCCTGGGCCCTGCATTTTCGTACTCTTCCCTTTTATTATGGACATAAAAATCAGAGAGGTCAAATAAGTATAAGATAGTTACATTCTTTTTACCCGCACCCATGATCCAGTAATGCAATTATAGTCCTATGTATGAGGCATCTTAAAATATTGCTATTTATCTTTTAATTCTAACCATGGCCAGTAAAGGGAAAATTCCCTCTTATTTCTTTACTGTGTTAGTTTCATTGCCGCATCCTCTTTAACTTTTGCTGTGATCAACCTAATCAGTTTTAATTAGCTTCGTGGGTCTAACTCTGGTATCCTCTTAAGAAAGGTGTTTTGCCACATGAATTGTACGTAAATATACTCCTTTATTTTCTTCTAGTACTTTTAATAGTCTTATTCTTCATATTTGGGCTTCCCAGGTGGCTCAGTGGTAAAGTATCTGCTTGCCAATGCCGGAGATGCCAGAGATGCAGATTTGATCCCTGGGATGGGAGGATCTCCTGGAGAAGGAAATGGCAACCCACTCCAGTTTTCTTGCTTGGAAAATCCCATGGAAGGTGAAGCCTGGTGGGCTAATCCATGGGGTTGCAAAGAGTTGGACAGACTTAGCAACCGAGCATTCTTCATATTTAAATCTTTACCTCAATTATATTTAATATAAGCAAGGAAATAAAGCACTCCTTTTTCTCTCATAGTTGTTAGCCATTGTCCCCACCAGCAATTGTAGAATTCTGTTTTCCCGTACTGATGGCAAATACTGTTTTTATCTGAGGCCCTATCTAGTATATTCTTGAAACTTTTACTGAGTATTTAGCAATCTCTGGCTTCCTGTGCTGATATCATGCTGCTCTTATTACTTTAGTTTTATAATGTGTTTTAATGTCTAGTGGTTCAAACAGTGCCTGGCATATTGTAGACCTCTCTAAATATTTTTGAAATATTTAGAGAGGGTAAGTTGACCCCCTTTTTACCCCTTCTTCTCTACCCCGCCCCTTCCTTAAAGTTTCTTGCCTCTTGAAATTATTTTTTAGCTGGCCTTTCTCATGTCAGTTGAATTACTAACCATTGTTAAATAAATCCCTTCTCTTGCTAAGTTAGAACTTGACCTGTTAGAGGTGCTCCTCAGAATTGTACTTAGAAAAGCAGCTTGATTCAAAATCTGGGTGTCTTTTGACTTTGCATTGTGTACTAGTGAGTGTGTCTCTCCTCTTCAGTTAGGACTCAGGATGTTCTGTAGCTAGTTTCAGTAGCTCTAAGGGATAAATTGGGCTTCCCTGATAACTCAGTTGGTAAAAAAATCCACCTGCAATGCAGGAGACCCCGGTTCAATTCCTGGGTCAGAAAGATCCACTGGAGAAGGGATAGGCTACCCACTTCAGTATTTTGGGGCTTCTCTTGTGAACCAGCAGGTAAAGAATGTGCCTGTAATGCGGGAGACATGGATTCAATCCCTGGGTTGGGAAGATCCGAAGATTCCTTGTAGGAGGGAAAGGCTACCATCTCCAGTATTCTGGCCTGGAGAATTCCATGGACTATAGAATCCTAAAGAGTTGGATATAACCCAGCGACTTTCACTCACTCACATGGGATAAATGCCTGTAGACGTGATCCCTGGGACTGCCCCATGTCCATTTGTGTTTTATGATTGAACAACTTAAATATAATGAATTTTCAAGTGTTGTTATAATGTAAACTTAGAAATGTTATTAGATTGTAAAATAAATGCATACATTCTTTTAGAAAAGTAATACAGCAATAGCCAGAGGAGAAAGTAAAAATGTTATGTGTCCACTCTCTAGTAACCCCATTCCCCATAAAGCATCACTTTTAATCATTTGTTCCCTTTTCCTTCCAGACATTAAAAATACATGTGTGTAAGTCTACATGTGTTTCATAACTAGCAGTATACTATATATAATGTTAAGTAACTTCCAGTTAGTAATAATTGATGAACATCTTTCTATGTCGGTGCATATAACATTGTCTTTTAAAAGTCTTTTTGATATTTCATTGCAGGAATAACCTAAAATTTATTCAACTAATCCCCTGGTGATATTTAGGCTATACTGAATTTCTTTCAAGTCGAAACAAAGCCTCAGGGATTCCTATTGTGTGTATATATTTGCACGTTTATTTAGTACCTTAGTGTGAATGCTTAGACACAGTATTGCTGGGTCAAAAGTTATATATCTTTTTTAAAAAATAAAAAATTCCATATGTTTTAAATTATGATAGATCATTCCATATTTCTCTTCAAAAGATTGTTGTCAGAGTCAGTTTATACAGTTTCTGAAAATGTTGCCTGCTGTTGCTGTATCCTTGCCAGGAATTGTCAAGATTGAATTTTACCCTATTTACAGGCTCACAGTTTCATGGATGCTGGTAGATGACCGGAGCCAGCAATAACAGTTGCCAGAGATAATTATTTCTTTAAACTTTTTATTTTATATTGGAGTACAGTGGAAGTGAGAAGTAGATGTAAGGGACTAGATCTGATAGATAGAGTGCCTGATGAACTATGGACAGAGGTTCGTGACATTGTACAGGAGGCAGGGACCAAGACCATCCCCATGGAAAAGAAATGCAAAAAAGCAAAATGGCTGTCTGAGCAGGCCTTACAAATAGCTGTGAAAAGAAGAGAAGCCAAAAGCAAAGGAGAAAAGGAAAGATACAAGCATCTGAATGCAGAGTTCCAAAGAATAGCAAGGAGAGATAAGACAGCCTTCCTCAGCGATCAATGCAAGGAAATAGAGGAAAACAACAGAATAGGAAAGACAAAAGATCTCTTCAAGAAAATTAGAGATTCCAAGGGGATATTTCATGCAAAGATAATCTCGATAAAGGGCAGAAATGGTATGGACCTAACAGAAGCAGAACATATTAAGAAGAGTTGGCAAGAATACACAGAAGAACTGTACAAAAAAGATCTTCATGACCAAGATAATCACGATGGCGTGATCACTGACCTAGAGCCAGACATCTTGGAATGTGAAGTCAAGTGGGCCTTAGAAAGCATCACTACGAACAAAGCTAGTGGAGGTGATGGAATTCCAGTTGAGCTATTTCAGTTCCTGAAAGATGATGCTGGGAGAGTGTTCCACTCAATGTGCCAGCAAATTTGGAAAAGTCAGCAGTGGCCACAGGACTGGAAAAGGTCATTCTTCATCCCAATCCCAAAGAAAGGCAATGCCAAAGAATGCTCAAACTACCGCACAATTGCACTCATCTCACATGCCAGTAAAGTCATGCTTAAAATTCTCCAAGCCAGGCTTCAGCAATACGTGAATCGTGAACTTCCAGATGTTCAAGCTGATTTTAGAAAAGGCAGAGGAACCAGATATCAAATGGCCAACATCCGCTGGATCATCAAAAAAGCAAGAGAGTTCCAGAAAAACATCTATTTCTGCTTCATTGACTATGCCAAAGCCTTTGACTGTGTGGATCACAACAAACTGTGGAAAATTCTGAAAGAGATGGGAATACCAGAACACCTGACCTGCCTCTTGAGAAACCTGTATGCAGATCAGGAAGCAACAGTCAGAACTGCACATGGAACAACAGACTGGTTCCAAATAGGAAAAGGAGTACGTCAAGGTTGTATATTGTCACCCTCCTTATTTAACTTATATGCAGAGTATATCATGAGGAATGCTGGGCTGGAAGAAGCACAGACTGGACTCAAGATTGCTGGGAGAAACATCAATCACCTCAGATATGCAGATGACACCACCCTTATGGCAGAAAGTGAAGAGGAACTCAAAAGCCTCTTGATGAAAGTGAAAGAGGAGAGTGAAAAAGTTGGCTTAAAGCTCAACATTCAGAAAACAAAGATCATGGCATCTGGTCCCATCACTTCATGGGAAATAGATGGGGAAACAGTGGAAACAGTGTCAGACTTTATTTTTTTGGGCTCCAAAATCACTGCAGATGCTGATTGCAGCCATGAAATTAAAAGATGCTTACTCCTTGGAAGGAAAGTTAGGACCAACCTAGATAGCATATTGAAAAGCAGAGATATTACTTTCCCAATCAAGGTCCGTCTAGTCAAGGTTATGGTTTTTCCAGTGGTCATGTATGGATGTGAGAGTTGGACTGTGAAGAAAGCTGATCGCTGAAGAATCGATGCTTTTGAACTGTGTTGTTGGAGAAGACTCTTGAGAGTCGCTTGTACTGCAAGGAGATCCAACCAGTCCATTCTAAAGATCAATCCTGGGTGTTCATTGGAAGGACTGATGCTAAAGCTGAAACTCCAGTACTTTGGCCACCTCATGCGACGAGTTGACTCACTGGAAAAGACTCTTGATGCTGGGAGGGATTGGGGGCGGGAGGAGAAGGGGACGACCAAGAATGAGATGGCTGGATGGCATCACCGACTCTGTGGACATGAGTTTGGGTGAACTCCGGGAGTTGGTGATGGACAGGGAGGCCTGGCGTGCTGTGATTCATGGGCTCGCAAAGAGTTGGACATGACTGAGCGACTGAACTGAACTGAAGCCTCATGAGGATATCTAAAAGGCTTGTGCAAGCTTCCTGAATGGAGGGACTGGCAGTGTGAAGAACTGGTTTTTGCTCTGGTGGTTAGGGCCTTGCTCAGTAAAACTTTAATCTGCTTGTCTGCCACTGGGTAGGGCTGTGATCCCTCTCTGTTAGTTGTTTGTCCTAAGGACCCAGCCCTGGAGCCTACAGACTTTATGGTCTGGCTTATGGTGGCTTCCAAGAGAGCTCACACCAGTTGGTACTTCCTAGAACTGCTGCTGCCAGTCCCTTTGTTCTTGAGCTGAACCACTGCCACCCTATACCTCTGCAGGAGACCCTCCAACACTGTAGGTAGGCTTGGTTCAGTCTCCTGTGCGGTCACATCTCCTTCCCCTTGCATCCTGCTGTGCACAAGATTTTGTGTGTACCCTCCAAGAGTGGAATCTGTTTCCCCCAGTTCCATGGAAGTCCTGCAGTCAAACCCCACTGGCCTTCAAAGTCAGATTCCCTGGGGATTCCTAGTCCCTTTGCTGGACCCGCAGGCTGGAAATCCTGATGTGGGGCTCAGAACCTTCACAATAGTGGGAGAACTTCTGTGGTTTAATTGTTCTCCCGTTTGTGGGTCACCCACCTGGCAGGTATGGGATTTGACTTTATCCTAATTGCACCCCTCTGCCGTCTCACTGACTCTTCTTTGTCGTTTAATGTATCTTTTTTTTGTCAGTCTCAGCATCTTTCTTTTGCTGGTCGTTCAGCAGTTGGTTGTGGTTTCAGTGCTTTCCCAGGAGGAGGTGAGCACGTGTCCTTCTACCATTCTTTTCTTCTGTCACTTCCTTGAACCCTGATTTCCACAGGGTGATGTGATGAGGGCCAGGTAGTTCAAGTGTATGCAGTAGATTACATTATAGGAGTGAAACCCTGAGTTTAGGGAACCTGACTGTTCATAATAGGCTGCAAGCGAGTCTGCCTAACCTTTACCCTGGAGAGAGATACTATCTTTATTATGCTGGATAGTAAAAAATCTGCCCTCTGTGCCAGAGGGAGACTTCTCTTTATCTGCCAACAATGTTCGCTGTATAAAGACCTTTGAAAGGATAGTCTGGAACAGAGATTATCAGTGTCCCTGCTTATGAGATGTGCAGAAGTGTGAGAGAGCTGTGAAGAGTGGTTCTGAAACAATCACTGCTAGATTATCATTTTTTACATTTTATGATTTTATGGATGAAAGGTACTTGTACTGTTTTAATTTTGCATTTGTTTGCTTATTGATGGAGTTGAATATCTACTTGCCTGTTCATATTCTTTGCTTAATTTCCTTTTGATGTTCCTCTTTTTCACGTTAATTTGTAATAGCTCTTTATATGTCATGGCTATCAGTGACTTGGTACACCATTGCTAGTATTTTTTCATAGTTTATTCTTTAAATGCTTTTTCTGGGAGCTCTTGCCATGTTGTTTTTGTTGATCAGTCACTTAAGTCGTGCCTGCCTTTCTGCGACCACATGGACTGCAGCACATCAGGCTCCTTGGTCCTTCTCTACCTCCCAGAGTTTGCTCAAACTCATGTCTATTGAGTTGGTGATGCTATCTAATCATCTAGAAAGCTTTAATATGTATGTTGTCAGTTCTATATTCTCTTCCTTTATGGAATCCTGAGTTTCCATCCCAAGGTTATTAAAATGCTATTTGTACATATTCTCTTACTGGATATTTTGTGTTACTTATTTAAATTTAAAAAGAAAATAGTTGCTTGGATAATACAGTTGACCCTTAAATAACATGGGTTTGACTTGCAGGCATCCATATCATGTCGATTTTTTTCACTAGAAAATGCTCAGTACTAAACAATTCACTGTTGGATGAACCTCGGGATACAAAACTGTGGATAAGGAGGAACTGTGTATATTCATGGCCAGTTTTAAGTTATCCATGGCTTTACAGCTGCACAGAAGGCTGGTGCTCCTAACCCCTGTATTGTTCAAGGATCAACTGTATTCTGAATTTACTTTTCTAAGTGTGCAGACATTTTCCCAAAATATTTTTGATAAGCTGTCATTTCCCTGTTTTTTGGCTTGACACATTCCTTGTACTATATCACTATTTACTGTTTTCTCAAAACTGATAAATCAGTAAGCAGAATATATTAGTCTCTTACAGTGACTATGAATTTGATTGGATTCATCTTTATAGATGTTTGTTCTTTTGTGGATTTCAATCTTACAAAATATAAAATATTTTTTGCTCTGTTTGATGATTTCTGATATTACTGTTGCCATCTCTGTCAATTTTGTGTGTACTGGATAGATTTTTATTGCTCATATGTTTCAGTTGTTTACATCATTTTGCTTTACTCTCTTATAAATATCAATCATCATTTAGTCAGACTTTTATTTTTCCTTCCAACCTTCGCCCTCCCAACCTGAAAGTTTGTTTATTATTTATTTTGCATTGTGAAAAAACTTTTTATAAAAGATAATTATGGGTTCACATGCAATTGAAAGAAATAATAAAGGAATATCTTACGTATACTTCACCCAGTTTCTTCCTGTGGTAACACCTTGCATGACTGTAACACTGTAGTACACCTGGGAAATTGACATTGACCCAATCTACACACTTTATTCAGATTTCCTCAGTTTTACATACCTTTGTGTGTGTGTTCTCTGACATTTTATGTAGATCTTGTCACCACCACCATAGTCAAAATGTAGAATCACTCCATTGCAAGGATCCCTTGTGCAAAAGGAATTACTTTTTCACAGGAAAATTTAACCTATTCATATTTACTTTTTTTTTTCTCCCCTGAAAGTTTGGAAATTCTAAAATGATGTAGAATTGACTTTCTTTTGCCCTTATTCCTCCATTTAATGAGGTAAGACCTTGACTCTTTGCCTTCCCCACATTCTTGGGTCTATTGAATTGATTTCCTTTCATATCACTTCTGTTTTTCCTTAACCATCCTTTTCAACTTTACTAGTACTACATCTGTAATGATTTAGATTAACTATAAGGTCACTGGTCACTTGAATATTGTGTCTTCCTCTTTTAAAATTTATTTAATTCATTTGTTTTTTGATTGGAATACTTTCTTGAGTAATGATTTTAGGAAGAGTTATGGGAGGAATACTTGCATGTCCAGAAATAGTTTCTGGCTTGTTTGTTTTTCTATGTGAATAAAACTTTGAGTTAGTTCTTTTTCCTTTGTAATTTCTGAAATGTTCCATTATCTTTTAGCATTTTTTTGAACTTTCATCAGCTTCATTCTCTTCTTGAATTCACTTTATGTAGATGTTGGGTTTCTTGCATCTGTGTTCCTATTTTTTCATTTAAATTTTCAATTTATTTTGACTACTATGATTTTAATTTCTAAAAATTAAAAAAATTTAAATTAGCTTACACTTATTTTAGGAGAAGGCAATGGCACCCCACTCCAGTACTCTAACCTGGAAAATCCCATGGACGGCAGAGCCTGGTAGGCTGTACTCCATGGGGTCGCGAAGAGTCAGACGTGACTGAGCAACTTCACTTTCACCTTTCACTTTCATGCATTGGAGAAGGAAATGGCAACTCACTCCAGTATTCTTGCCTGGAGAATGCCAGGGACGGGGGGAGCCTGGTGGGCTGCCGTCTGTGGGGTCTCACAGAGTCAGACACGACTGAAGTGACTTAGCAGCAGCAGCAGCATACTTATTTTATGGAGCCTATGCCATGTTAATTCACACTAAAGATAATAGTTATTATTTTAAAACGCTTCTCCTATTTTTTGCATTAACTTTTGTTGGAGACCAGTTGCGCTAATTGCCCAAGTTGCTTCTTAGTCTTTAGGATGGATGTCTAAGGCCAGGTGAGTTGGCTGGGGCTCTGAGATCAGGCTTTGCCCTGAGCATAATGAATGGGCAGAACATGTCAACTAGTAGATATTTTTCAGGATGAGCTGGTCAAAAACTGACTAATAAGCTAGGATGCCCATAAACAACCCAATTCTGGGATACCAAATCTCTACCCTGTGTTGGTCCACAGCGAAGACTGAAAATAAAAGCATACAGAACAGTTTCATTGCCATAAGAATTGCTTTGTGTGGCCCCTTTGTAGTCGTCAGACTCAATTCTGTCTTCTTCCCTAACTTCCCAGTAAACACTGATCTGCTTTCATCCCCTATAATTTTACCTTTTCCAGAGTATCATATACATGAAATTAAACAATTGTGTAGCCTTTGTGTGTGTCTTCTTTCACTTACAAAATGCATTTTAAGTCATCTTTGCTGTTACCTGAGTCAGTAACTCATTCCTTGTTATTACTGAATAATATTTCAGTGAATAGGTGTACCACTGTTTATCCATTTGCCTGTTGAAGGACATCTTGGGACATCTCCAGATTGGAATGAGAATGAATAAATCTGCTCTAAACATTTGTGTACAGGTTTTTGTTTGAATATAGGTTTTAATACATTTGAGTAAATAACCTAGGAGTGGAATGCTAGATGGTTTGGTAAGGGTATATATAACTTTATAAACTTTCAGACTTACCCAAAATGACTGTACCATTTCGTATTCCCACCAAAAGTGTTTGTAGCATCAAGTTTGATATCATCTTAGAATTGATTAATCTATATTTAACTGTGCTCAGATTTAAGATATTAAACACTATCTGTCTTAGGGTTTATTCTTTTGAAATTGCTCCTAAGTAAAACATTTTCCAGGACACGCAAAAGTATGTCATAAAAGAAAAACAAATGATAAATTGGACTTAAAAATTGAAAACTTTTCTAAAGAGAAGCTATTTTCTAAAGATAAATCTATTATTAAGTAGATGAAAAGGCAAGCACAAATAGGGAGAGACTGGAAGAAGCTATTTACGAAACATATATCTAGAAAAGAGTGTATCTAGAAAGTATAAAGAACTCTTGCTGCTGCTGCTGCTGCTGCTAAGTCACTTCAGTCGTGTCCGACTCTGCGTGACCCCATAGACGGAAGCCCACCAGGCTCCCCCGTCCCTGGGATTCTCCAGGCAAGAACACTAGAGTGGGTTGCCATTTCCTTCTCCAATGTGTGAAAGTGGAAAGTGAAAAGTGAAAGTGAAGTCGCTCAGTCGTGTCCGACCCTTAGCGACCCCACGGACTGCAGCCTACCAGGCTCCTCCATCCATGGGATTTCTAGGCAATAGTACCGGAGTGGCTTGCCATTGCCTTCTCCGATAAAGAACTCTTACAACTCAATAAATAATAAAACTAATAAAAAGACAATTAAAAAATGGGAAAAATACCCATTTCACTAAAGAAGATATATGTGGCAAATAAGGACATGAAAATAAGGGCACAGCATTACTAGTCAATTGAGAAATGCAAACTAAAACCGTGAGGTATCATGACCCACCCACTGGAATGGCTAAAGATTGACAATAATAACTGTTGGTGAAGATTTGGAGCAACTAGAACTCATACATTGTTGGTGGGAATGAAAAATGTTACACTCATTTTATAAACATTTTGGTTCTAGAAACAACCCAAATGTCTATCAGCAGGTGAATGAATATGTCTGCTTAATAGAGATAGATGATTCAGCAATAAAGGAACAAATGACTGATAAACATAACAAGAGGGGTAAATCTCAGTTATACTGAGCAAAATAAATTAGACACAGAAGTACAGACATATTCCACTTTATGTAACTAGTATAAAAGGTAGTCTAATTTATAGTGACAACCAGCAGTATATTTGTTTTCCTGGCATAGGGAGTGGATGGGTGATTCAGTTCAGTTCAGTTGCTCAGTTGTGTCTGACTCTGCGACCCCATGAACTGCAGCATGCCAGGCCTCCCTGCCCATCACCAACTCCCGGAGTCCACTCAAACCCATGTCCATTGAGTTGGTGATGCCATCCAACCATCTCATCCTCTGTTGTCCGCTTCTCCTCCTCCCCTCAATCTTTCCCAGCATCAGGGTCTTTTCCAGTGAGTCAGCTTTTCGCATCAGGTGGCCAAAGTATTGGAGTTTCAGCTTCAACATCAGTCCTACCAATGAACACCCAGGACTGATCTCTTTTAGGATGGACTGGTTGGACCTCCTTGCAGTCCAAGGGATGCTCAAGAGTCTTCTCCAACATCACAGTTCAAAAACATCAATTCTTCTGCGCTCAGCCTTCTTTATAGTCCAACTCTCACATCCATACATGACCACTGGAAAAACAATAGTCTTGACTAGATGGACCTTTGTTGGCCAATTAATGTCTCTGCTTTTTAATATGCTATCTAGTTTGGTCATTTGCCTGGAGAATCCCAGGGACAGCAGAGCCTGGTCGGCTGCTGTCTGTGGGGTCGCACAGAGTCGGACACCACTGAAGCGACTTAGCAGCAGCAGCAGTTTGGTCATAACTTTCCTTCCAAGGAGTAAGTGTCTTTTAATTTCATGGCTGCAATCACCATCTGCAGTGATTTTGAAGCCGAGCAAAATAAAGTCAGCCACTGTTTCCTCGTCTATTTGCCATGAAGTGAAGGGACCAGATGCCAGGATCTTAGTTTCCTGAATGTTGAGCTTCAAGCCAACTTTTTCACTCTCCTCTTTCACTTTCATCAAGAGGCTTTTGAGTTCCTCTTCACTTTCTGCCATAAGGGTGGTGTCATCTGCATATCTGAGGTTGTTGATATTTCTCCTCGCAGTCTTGATTCCAGCTTGTGCTTTCTTCAGCCCAGATGGGTGATTGGGAGAACAGAAATTTTTTTATTGGATTGGTCAAAAAATTTGGGTTTTTCTGTAACATGGGAAGACCCAAACTAGCTTTTTGGCCAGCCAGTATATCTTGGTTGTGGTGGTGGTTTGCATTGTTATATGTCTTTGTCAAACCTGATTGAACTGTACACTTAAAATGGAGTATATGTTTTAGAATGTTAATTATACTCCTAAGTTAATTTAACTGTATTGTACCATTTTAATTAATCGCTCTTTTAGCTTGAATGGATAGCAGTGACATACCTATGATTTTGTACTTGGATTTTTGTTAGGAAGACTAACTAAATTCAGTTATTTTATTATTAGGTAAAATACTTTTTATTTTAATATACAAATGTATCACTAGTATTTGGCTAAAATAAATTTACATTTATCTTATGGTCTTAAGAGCTAGAGAGGTTTGTTTTTCTTTCTTCAGTCCGTCCATTAAAATTATCTGCAACTAGATATTCTTAAGTTTTAATACTCTAGGTTTTAGTTAAATATGCATCATGTGTCTGTTAAAGGTTTCAGGTTTTTCTGATTTATAGTTCTTCCAGCTCAGATGATTTATTCTTACTCGTCATAAATAATTAAGAAAAATGTAAAACAGAGGTAGCATTAGTGGCATTTGTAAGTAAGGTACTTTATAGTATCATGCCTGTGTGACTGGAAACTTCCTTATTTGTCACTTGTGAAATAGAATCTTTGGTAGGAAGAGAGTTTCCAGGTCTATTGTATCAGAAAATCACAATTCACTTATCCTACCGTTATGTGGCTTTTTTTTTAACATTGACTCCTAAATTCTTTTTTCTTGCTGCTAAAAGATTGCTTGTGAAATATTTCATAAATTTAGATTTGATTGTTAAAGTCTAGGAAAGAAATAAGAAATAAAGCATTGTACAGAACTAACCATTGTCAGTTCCTAGTTTAAGTTGGTTCTAAACCTCATCCTTTGCTTTTGGACAAAGTTTATTCCTAGTTTCACTTGTTAGGCATTTCCTGCTTCATCCTCACCATTTGCGTGTTGACTCAGCAGAAATTCTGAAGAGCCCATTGTGTTCGATACTTTTTGTATTTTCAAGGCCTACCGTGATTTCTGGAAGATTTTAGTTTACCGCTTTGATTTTCAAGATTTTCCCCTGGCCTTCAGGTTTTTCTTCCTGGTTGCTTGTTTTGCTTTATTTGCCTGGGTTTTCAAACAGACATGAAGCTGGATAGAAGGCTCTCTTTTCTTTGTTCATCCACATGGTTCAGTCAAACTCTACCTGTTTATTCTGTATTGGGACCTTGTTGATTAAAACCTATAGTCATAATAAAAATGTTTCAACTGGAGAAGAATTGACATAGAGAAAGAGAGAGGCACTTAATGTCATAATATTCCACCCCCAGTAGTCTCCTTACTGACACTGCTGTATGTTTTCAATGTTGTGCCTTGTGAATAATGATGAAGGAAGAGGGATGCTTTTGTAAGACTCCACCTTTGCTCCTCCCTAGTGTATCTAATAGGAGAAGGAAATGGCACCCCACTCCAGTACTCTTGCCTGGAGAATCCTAGGGACGGGGAACCTGGTGGTCTGCCGTCTATGGGGTCGCACAGAGTTGGACACGACTGAAGCGACTTAGCAGCAGCAGCAGTGTATGTAATAGCAGAAAAATATTGACCTGTCTTTTTTACCCTTACTCTTATATTACTGCCCTTTTTGGCCTGTCTCTTTTCTTTTACTCTGAACTTATGTCTCTCTCGCTTTTTAAAGAACTTTTTCATCCACAGTTTTTTCCAGTTCTCCGTAATCACCATATGGTCTTAACATAGATTTGAAGTGTTAAAAAAAAAATCATCATATTTGAGAAAATAGCTTCTTTTACCTCTCCAATCATGTCTTTCATGAATCTTTCTTTAATTTCAATCAGAGTTTCTTTGTGGCCAAGGTCAGGTCTCTTTTATGTATTCAAGGCTGCTTTTGTATTAACAGAAGTTACCACTTTTTTACGTTCTCTTTGAATAGTAAAATTTCGATATATATATATACTATTCCTTATTGGATGGCTTCAAGGAAGGTTATATATTTGATTCTTACCTGTTGTGTTTCTGTTTTTATTACCCATTTTTCTCTTTTTCTCTGTATCAAGATATGGAACTTTTTTTTTTGCTTCTTTTTTTGGGGGGTCTACATGTGCCTTATCTTGAAGGGTCACTGGCTTATTTTTGTGTCTATTTTAAACTTATTTATTTTAATTCTCTTCTGCCATCTACTCTGCTGGTCTCAAAAAAATGAATAAATGTTTACTGAGCATATATTGGCATGTGCTAAGCCGTAAGGATATAGTTCTCATTAAGAAACATTCTTTTAACTTGAGGACTTTGTAGTCTATTATAGTAGAAAAAAATATCTCAGCATGTAAGAAATGGTGAGCTTCCCAGGTGGCACAGTGTTAAAGAATCCGTTTGCCAATGCAGGAAATGCAAGAGATACGGGCTCGATCCCTAGGGATTGGGAAGACCCCCAGGAGTAGGAGGTGGCAACCGACTCCAGTATTCTTGTGTAGAAAATTCCACCGACAGAGGAGCTTGGGGGCTACAGTCTAGGGGGCCATAAAGAGTTGGACATGACTGAGCACTCACACACATAAGAAATGCACATGAAAGATAAGAGTAGTGCACTGAGTAGTGCATAAGGTCTGAACCTTAAAGGTGAGTAAGAGGATGTCAAACAGAGGAAGAGTAAGGGAGTTTCAGAGCCACGTAGCCTCAGTGGGAGACTGGAGATGCTGAGGTATGAAAGTACAGGTGCAGCTGAGGCTGTGGTAGGTGTTCTGGTAGGTCTGTAGGAAGGGTGGGGCATGTGAAGTTGAAGATAGAGGGAGAAAACTAGTCCAAGATAAGTGGGAAGTGATTAAAAAGACAGCCTTCCTTTAATAGAACCTCTAAGTATTTTAGAAGAACGAGGAGAGAGGAGTCTGAGGGAGGACACAGAAGTTACCGGAAAGGCAGGAGGAGATAGGAGAGCATATAATGGTGTGGAAGCCTACAGAGGGCTGGCCAGGGAAGAGGGCTGGTTGGGAGTATCAGCTGCTATACCAAGTTCAAATATAACCCCTTTCTTTTCTTGACTGATATTATCCTCCATTCCCCTATGTCTGGATTTCTAGACTCAACCTGAAAAGTCCTTTCCTCAAAGGAGTGTCTCTTGATCAGTTTCAGCAGGATTCAGAAATGACAGCATTTAAAGTTCAGCTTTTTTTCTGGATTTGTTACCACATTCCGCCCTCTATGACATTTCGGTAACATCCTGCAAGGCTGCCGAAACTCTCAGTTTTTTCTGTCACTTCGCTGACATGTCTCTGTGGGCTATTTTGCAAGTACGTATTGTTATGACTTGCCTTCAGTGTGAGACTGTGCCTTTCTGCCTAGCCTTTTTATCTTTTCCCATATCTTTTCACTTTCAAATAAGTTGAGAATCCTCTGTGGAGTTTTAAACTTGTTCTCCAGGTTCTTCCACTATACCATGAACCTAAGCTTTCACATTCATCCTAGTTCCCTCCTTTTGTTGATTTCATGAAAAGCCCCTTTTCCTTCCTCCTGGTTCCTCTGCCCTCTTCTCTGCAGTTCCTGCCATCCTGTTTCTCTCCGCCTCATCGACTCCCCATCTCACTTCAAATCTCAGTAGTAAACATATGTTCTCCCTTGTCTATACCTCTTAATTTCTCTTTTCCACTGTTATTGCTTTCTCTGTAATTGTATTATTTAACTTTGTTAAGCATTTTATAATATGAAAGATGAGGTTGAAAATAAAGTTGTATTATAATAAAATGATGTCGCATAAAGCAAGTTGTTTCCCAAGGAGTATGAAAGTCTCCTGATACAGGTTAAAATGGCTGTTGTTTTGTATTCCTTGATTGTGCTAGTATAAGCGTTCAGTGTGTTGTGGGGAATTTCTTACTTTGTAATCATTGTTGACAAGTTATTGGATTAAATGAATAAAGATCATTGTATTTCTAATTCAGACATTCTTGTTAAATGGAAAATAGTGTTTTTATACGTTGTGTTTAATAGTAATGTAGTTTTTTTAATGAACTGGGAAAGAAAATGTCTCCCAAAAGGTGTATATTATAGTCACCCTCTTGGACAAATTTAGTGTACCAGACTAATATTTGTTTACTTGTATCTGGGGGGAAAAATCATTTTGTCTTTGAATTCCATTCTCCTCCTAAAGGGGAGTTATTGTATCTTTCACATTTGGTTCATTGCCCATTGGGACATTCATTGGTTATCACAAATTGCCTCAATGCCTTGGCAGAAGTCCAGACAGTACATGGACAATTTGAACTTGTGTATTGGTCGTTGCTGCCCACATGAGTCCTGAAACTGCGGCTCTATTCCCTTTTTCAGCTTCATTTCCCAGGGAAAAGTAGAGTGAGCTATCCTTTCTTCTCCACATGTTCATCCTCACCCCCAGACACTGTTATGTGTCATCTTAGTTGACTGGAAAGGAGTTTAGAATCAATGAAGGATGTTAACAATGGATTTGTAAATTTTCCTTTTTTATTTCTCTGCCTTGTTTATTTAAAAAAACAACAACAAGTGTTAGCTGCACTATATTTTTCTAAATATTATGACTGGTAAAAGAATAAATATATTAGGTTTTCCAGTGCCTTTCCTTCCTTTTGTCAGTATAGCTTTATCTCACAGAAAATTAACCCTGTAGATTATTGTTATCCATAGTTGAAAAAAATAAAGCATCTCTTCTATACCGAAGCTCTTTGAACATATGTATATTTATTGCATGTATATAATATGTGTATTTATAACTCATATATAATATGTATATTTATAACTCACTTTTATGTATGTTGCTGCAATGCAAAAGTTTGCTTAACACCAGCTTAAAAATGATACTGCCTACATGACAGTCTTGATGCTTTTGATATTATCCCATAATCTGAGGGTAAAAGCTAGCTGGAAAACAGTTATAAAGTTTGTGGTTCAGTAGGTCAAATAGAATTTGTCTCGATCTTTTTGCCAAGAATGATTGTGCAAGTTGACATGAATGATGGGATCTTATTTTGCAGATGTTTCTTTGGTTTTATAAAACTATTACTTTCTGATAAATACAGCTTTATAAAGAAAGTAAAGGGAGCTCCATTGCAGCAGTTTATAGACTCGGAGGGAGAAGTGATATCTAAAGATTATAGAGTCAAACCCATCCATCCACCTTGACAAATAGGTTCTGTCCTTCCCTTGAAGATTTCCAGGAATAAAACACCCACAGTCTTTCCAAATTAGCTGAGATGTCAATTGAGTGGGATTTTTCTGAATTTCACTTTTTCAGTTTAAATTTATTTCATTAATTCTTTTTCTTTCCAGAAAGAGAGGGGCCAAGTAACTTCTTTGGGAAATTATGCTTCTTAATTCACCTGGGGGCCTATTTTGAAGTAAAGTATAAGTTGGGCTTCCCTGGTGGCTCAGAGGTTAAAGCGTCTGCCTGCAATGCGGGAGACCTGGGTTCAATCCCTGGGTCGGGAAGATTCCCTGGAGAAGGAAATGGCAACTCACTCCAGCATTCTTGCCTGAAAAATCCCTTGGACAGATGAGCTTGGTGGGCTACAGTCCACAGGGTCGCAAAGAGTTGGACACAACTGAGCGACTTCACTCACTATAAGTTGTAAAAGAAAGAGCTATGTCATTTCAGGTGTTGGTGTTAAAGATTTGATTGATATTTGTGCATTGGTAAATTTTTTTCTTTGACAGATTTATCCTTGTGGTGGGTGGAATGTTTGAATAAAGAGGTGATATTCTAAATCATTATTTTCCCACATTTACAACCTGTCCTATACTTCAGCACTCCGTGTTGTCTGTCCTGAAGATGAATCTGTTTCATTGACTCATGGTTTATCAGGACGAGAACATGTAACATGTTGCAGAAGTACCTTATTTATTTCAACACATGCTTTTATTACTCTTGCCCCAAAAATTCTTGTCCGGAGTGTTCTATTGTTTCTTGTTCTTAGGGTGCAGGTTCTTCCATTTAGTGAGTCTGCCTACCGACTGTCTGTCATAGTGGTTCATTTTCTGCTGTGGTCTGTAAGTTTGTGCTGAGATGCATCTTTTGTAAGGGTTTAGTCAGTCCTGTGGAGAAGGCAATGGCAAGCCACTCCAGTACTCGTGCCTAGAAAATCGCATGGACAGAGGAGCCTGGTGGGCTGCGGTCCATGGGGTCGCTACTAGTCGGACACGACTGAGCAACTTCACTTTCACTTTTCACTTTCACACATTGGAGAAGGAAATGGCAAGCCACTCCAGTATTCTTGCCTGGAGAGTCCCAGGGACCTTGCCTGGAGAGTCCCAGGGACCTTGCCTGGAGAGTCCCAGGGACCTTGCCTGGAGAGTCCCAGGGACGGCGGAGCCTGGTCGGCTGCCGACTATGGGGTCGCACAGAGTCGGACACGACTGAAGCGACTTAGCAGGAGCAGCAGCAGCAGTCAGTCCTATGTGTGGAAGCATCCCTGCAGAGAGGTTCACATCTGCCTCTCCCAGTTCAGGACTATTGTTTCTTTTTAGATCTTTTTGCTTGGGGATGGTATAGCGATTCTCAACCATGAAGGCAGTGTGAATCTAGGCCCATACTCTGCCTGGTACTTGCCTGACAGGGTTCTGACTTCCCTCCACTGACTTTCTTCCCACTGCCCACGTTGATGTCAAGTATCCTTTGGCTTCCTGGCCAGTGAGCTAAGCTTTCATGTTCCTGGTTTCACAGATAGGGTGATTTCTCCTGAATTTTGGCTTTAGGAAGATTCTTCCAAATGGGACCTGTGGCTTGAAATCACCCCTCTGCATGGGTATTGAAAGTCCTTCTATTACAGCCACTGAGACCTGTAACAGGTTCCCTGAGTCATAGCTTCCATTTCTGTTCTCTGCTCTTTGATTTCCCTCTTTGTTTCTCACAACTGTAGGTTTTCCTCACTTGTTTCTAACTCAGTCCTTTATTTCCTGTGTTACTGGTTACATTTTGTCAAGCATTTCAGTGTGTTTGGATCTGGCCAGGATTGAGAGGCAGAAGATGCCATTGTATGTGCTGTGCTAAGTCACTGCAGTCATGTCTGACTCCTTGTGACCGTATGGACTGTAGCCTGCCAGACTCCTCTGTCCATGGGCTTCTCCAGGCAAGAATACTGGAGTGGGTTGCCATTTCCCCTTCCAGGGGATCTTCCAGATCCAGGGATCCAACCTGGATCCCTGCATTGCAGTCGGGTTCTTTAGCACTAGCATCACTTGTGAAGATGCTGTTATCTAATTTTAACTTATTTTAGATTTATATATATATATATTTTATCATATTTTTGTCAGCATGTGTCATATTTTGTGTACTGAGTACTTTGATAAATGAAGTCTTTGGCTATATTCCTTCCTCCAAGAAACTTGGTCCTAATGTAGGCCCTAGTGGAAACAAGAGTACGTACCTGATACAAAGGTAGTGCCAGATAATTAACCTACTTACGGAATAAAGGGGTTGGAAAAGGAATGGTAGAGTTAGGGAGATTAAAGTAAAATATGAAGGATGTTTAGAAGGTGACAGAGTTTACTGCATTAGATGCAAAGAAATGGGTCCAGCTTGAGGAGAACCTTGAAATGTCAAACCAAGAGGTTTAGATTGTATCTTATATGTAAGAACAAAAAGCTGTGAGAGGTTTTGGGTGGGAGAGACGTTTAATGTTTTATAATCTTAGTGTACTGTTTTGAAAGGCTAGCACATTGCTCTACTAAAGAAAAATTGCTGTGTTTTCCTTCTTTGACTTAGGAGAGGTTAAACTCAAGGCTTCACAGGTAGAAAAATGAGTATGCTTGATTGCCTTGTTTGTGTAGCCAAGAGGTTAGCTAGTCAGTCCAGACAGGGGCCAGGTCTGTCGTGAACTAGGAGAGCTGGCTGAGAACAGGAGTGGCCACCAGGGAAGCTCAGGCCTCTTCTCACAGGGTCTTCTTGACTGTTAAAAGTTATAAATTTCTTCAACTTTACAAATCACTATTTTGTCTTATTAAAGTAAATCCACCCAGGGGCATGTCTTATCCTTGGGCTTCCGTGGTGGCCCAGATGGTAAAGAATCTGCCTGCAGTGCAGGAGACTCAGGTTCAATCCCTAGGTTGGGAAGATCCCCTGGAGAAGGAAATGACAACCCACTCCAGTAGTCTTGCCTGGGAAGTCCCATGGACAGAGGAGCCTGGTGGGCTATAGTCCATGGGGTCACAGTTACTGAGCAACTAAGCACTTAGCATGGGTATATCTGCTGGCATGGTTTGACCCATAAGCTATGGGTTTGTAACGTTCATATAGAAAGGGTTCATTTATAATATTTTTATTACATTCTATCATAACATTTAAAAAATATATTAATTATTCAAAATTGTCCATGCAATTCGGAAAAAGTGACTGTTCTATTTGAGTGTTCTGTATCTAATAAGTAGCTGTTTCTCTATGATAATAATCTTGTTGGGATATTTGGCTTCCTAAGTTAGAAATAAAAATATTTTCTAAAACTCTTGTCTTACAGGTAAAAGAATGTCGTATTTCAATATTTGCACCTGAAATCAGGGTGTAACTGTCAGGCCACATGGATGAGTGCCAACCTTTGCATTTCCGGTGTGTATCCTGTGACCGTTCTGTCTGGGGTGAGTGATTTCTAAGAGGAGCTGGCAACCAACCAGATGCCAGCCAGCCATGGACTGCCCTCACAAATAATGCTGGGAGTTATAATAAATTAAACACTGTCTGGTGATCTGTGATGTGTAAGGCAGTTAATTTAGTTGGTCTGGATTAACTGTCAGCTCCAGAAAACTATATTCCCATAATGTGAAATCTGTACTTAGCATGTTCAGAAGTGAGTCATAATTAACAATAGGGAATTATTCGTTAAAATGTGAAGTTATAAAATGCCTAAGATCCTTTTGGATTTACAGCAGTATTTTAGTGGTTTGCCATATATTTTAAATAATTTTAATTTCAAAAGTTCAAGGACTTAGTATTTCTTGAAGGATAGTTATAATTTTGTACAAAATCGGGTTTCTTGGGTCATACGTCTTCCATTGCCTTATAATATCAGTTTTGCTTCCCGTATAGCATAAAATTGTATACATTTTCAGTATTCAGGTTTCTTAAAAGTACACTAGGTAGATTATTTAGAAATTCACATTTACAGTGAATTTTTTGTTTGTTTGTTTCATTCTGGGAAATTACATTGGGTAAAAAGCCAGTTTGTTACCTTATCCATGCATTTTTCTACTTATTTAAATTATTTTATTTTACCAAGCCATTCATTTTTTTAGAACATCCTTCAAAGAGTTCATGCGTCTTACTGAGGACACCTGACCTTTTGAAGCTTCATAATTCACACCTAGATGTCACCGGTCTTTCCCATGTTAACAGTTCTGACTATGTTTTATTATATGTGCCTTCGGCGCCGAGCCAGGACGGCTACAAGAGGAGAAATAATGAACAGCCATAGAACTGTAGAATCAAACAGCCGGACCTCCCCTCTAAATGCAGAGGTGGTCCAGTATGCCAAAGAGGTAGTGGATTTCAGCTCCCATTATGGGAGTGAGAATAGCATGTCCTATACCATGTGGAACTTAGCAGGTGTCCCAAATGTATTTCCAAGTTCCGGTGACTTTACTCAGACAGCTGTGTTTCGAACTTACGGAACATGGTGGGATCAGTGTCCCAGTGCTCCTGTGCCATTCAAGAGGACGCCAGCAAATTTCCAGAGCCAAGACTATGTGGAACTTGCTTTTGAACAACAGGTGTATCCTACAGCTGTTCACGTTCTGGAAACCTATCATCCTGGAGCAGTCATTAGAATTCTAGCTTGTTCTGCAAATCCCTATTCCCCAGGTCCACTGGCTGACGTCAGGTAAGACTCATTTTTTTTTAATGACCACATTTTACTGCTGAAAGATGGTGGTGGTTTCAGTACTGGAGGTCTTTTTTCATTGAAATTGTTCTGTTAGGTAATTTAAACAAATTCAATTTTTAAACTTTTCCCTTTTCTGATAGGGAAAGAAGGATCAGATAAATTTAATGCATTCTTTATACCTCACCCCATAATAACCATGGATTGTGAGATTTGTGTGTGAGTTTACTATAAATGAAAAGCATGATTTGAACTAACTGGAACATGAGCCAATCTGAGAAGTTAGTTGGAAGTAAGATTTCTAACATATTTTCAAACAGGCATCATGTTATTGCTTTTAAACACTTTGGTTAACTCAAAGTCAGCCTACAGAGTAATACTTTAGAGGAGGTCCTTAGGGGATTAGCTTCAGTGCTAAATGGATGTTTTTGTAACAAGTATATTCATTTAAAAATAAATGCTGCCTTAAGTGTTCATGCATTCTCCCTAAAAACCTATTTATTTACATCATTGATTTGCATCATGGAGCCTCTCTCTTCCTCTCTTGTTTCTGTAGTTCAGCCTCCTGATTTTTTAGAATCTAATTATTTGACTAGGTAATTATATTCAGTAATCTAAAAAGTACATAATGCATTCTTATACCCTGTTCTCCACGTCCCTAGGATCCACCCTGCACTCAAAGAAACCACTTTTATCCACTTCCTTTGCATTGTTCCAGAGTTTTATTATGCATATATAAACAAATACAAATATATTCACTTTACTTTTCTTTATACGCAAAAATAAGCACACCGTTTACATTATTCTACACCTTATTTGTTTCACTTAGTGGTATATATTGGATCTTTTCATATAAATGCAGAGAGCTTCCTTATTCTTTTCTACAGTTGCAAGTAATGTGTAGTGTATGTATGCACCAACTTATTAACCCCTCCCCTATTGATGGCTTCTTAGTTGTTTCCATACTTTGCTATTATTAATATTAATGCAATGAATAACCTTGCCATTGAGTCACTTTGCATGTGTACAAGCATGCATGTGGGTAACTTGCGAGAAATTTTGCTGGGCCAAGGGTCTGTGTATTTGTAGTGTTAACACGTGCCAGATTTCCCTTCAAGGAGGCTCAACCTATTTATAGTCCCACCAGCAGTGTACGTGCATGCATGTTTTACTAAAGCCTCACCTGTAGAGTGTTTTAAGAAATTTTAGCGTTTTTGTTAATTTGGTAGGTGAAAAATGTTATCTCGTGTTAACTTTAAGTTAAAATTCTTTTGTCATCTGTGAGGTTGAATGTTTTCTCGTTTTTAAGAGCCATTTATATTTCCTTCTCCTTGAACTGTCTATCATGTTATTAATATTTGTCCATTTTCTATTACTTGATCTTACCAGTTTTAAATCTTTATTTTGCTTCATTTATTCATTCACTAAATATTTGAGTGTCTACCATGTACTAAGCATTGTTCTCTGTGTTGAGGTACGTAATGAACAATGAACAAAATAGAAAAAAATCTCTGCCCTTATGAGCTTATTCTAGGCCAAGAGCAGTTTGTGAGCACCTGTTAAACTGTAGGAGCTCAACTGCCCATGGAGGAGGAGTAGGGGAGCAGATCTGGTATGGCCTAACACACTCCTCCCTTTGAGTTGAGAAGAGGTTCTTGTCTCCTCAGCTCCAAAAAGCACCTCCCAGGCTACCAGGAAGCAAATGCAGAATACAGCTCAGCTCAAGCTGGACACTGCTGGTATAATCTTTATTCATTCTTATAAGAACAAATTTGATAATTCATTGTCAACAATGTTATTAATGAATCAGTTTTTAAAACACAGAAAACCAGTATCCTTTATTATACAGACTTTTTTCTGAAAGGGGATGCTTTGAATTTCTTTGAATAGGATGCTTGCTTATGTGAAAACTGTGTTGTTGGACTCTGTCATTCTCTGCCTCTTTCCTACAAAGCTATCTACTTATTCCCTAAAAAGATGAATCAGTATCTGGATAAGATATAAAACTTAATTTCTGTGTAACTGACTGTGACTATAAATCGTGCTCTTGGGTTCCTAGCTGAGAGCTGTAGTGTGTGATTGTGATGAAAATGACAACTTTATATTTACAGATGTAAGTCTACTTTGCTTAACTGATTTTTAGCCTTATTCCACAGAAAACACCATTAGCTTTTGAGGAAAAGAATCTAACTAATATGTATTACTTCAGGATAAAAAAAGGGCCTAAAGTTTTTACTGATTATGAAATCAGTTTCATTGTTTAAAAAACTTGTTAGAAAATACCCCACGATTTGTATAAAAAACCCCACAGTTCTTCTGCCCAGATTTAATAAGTGTTAGCATTTTGGTGAATATTTAGACAGAAACATTGATTGAACACCTTCTCTGCCCGCTCGCTGCTGGGAACAAAACAGAGGGCTGGACCGATGTGGGTCTTGTTCTTTGAGTTTTACAGGCCAGCCTGGAAAAGGGCTGGGGAACTGCCGGGTGCATGTGCTGACAGAGGGAAGCCTGTGGGGCTCAGAGAAGTCCTCCCAGAGTAAGTGACTTACTTGGGACTGAGGGTTGAGTAAGGCTTTAATTTGGGTAGGAAAGGTGAAGTGAGAACAGCACATGCAAAAGTGGAATCATGAGGTGAAATCTTGGTGTTTCAAGAAGTGAGACAAGTCCCAGAGTGGAGAGAACAAGCTGTCAAGGGGCCACAAGCTCTGGAAAATCGTAGAGCTCTTGGATCCAGTTTCCCAGAAGCAGACCTGAGAAGACTATTCCTCCGCCAAGGATTTGTTAGGAAAGTGCTCCTGGAGAAACCAGTAAGGGAGAAGGGAAAGTACTGTAAGGAAGGGAAGAAGGCAAGGATGCAGTGTCCTGTGAAATCGCAGTCAGCCTGGAGGCTGAGTTGCCAGGGAGCTGGACTTGGACAGCCCTGCTCGTCTGTCTTGGGCTGTGAACTAGGGGAGTGGGAAGGAGATGAAAGTCTTCCAGAGACCTGCTACTCTCCGTGAAGAGGCTCTGGGAGCCCATGTGGTTCTCTGTAGAAGGCTGCAATTGGGAGCCCTAAGGAGCAAGGCTGCAGATCTGGGGTATGAGCACAGAACAACCAGGAAATAAGCCGAGCGTAGGTAGAGAAAGTCAGCTCTAATACACTGGTAGACATAATGTATTGATAATAAAAGAGAACTGGTACAGAGTTGTCAGATTATTTACTTTGCTACCAATGTCGTTTTCATCACTGTCATTTCATAAAAGAAACCCCAGTTTATACTGAGAAATTAGCATGCTCAGAATCTCAAATAAAGAGCAGTTGGCAACTTTACACGTACGTGTGTGTGTATGTGTGTGCTGAGTCTCTCAGTCATGTCTGATTCTGACTGTGACCCTGTGGACTGTAGCCCACTAGGCTCCTCTGTCCATGGGATTTTCCTGGCAGGATTACTGGAGCAGGTTGCCTTTTCCTTCTCCAGGGGATCTTTGTGACCCAGGGATCAAACCTGAGTCTTCTGCATTGCAGGCGGTTTCTTAACCACTGAGCCACCTGGGAAGCCCTTATTTCCACCTTAGGGCTCAGCAAGTAAGAGAGTGTGTTGGAGTAGTTCAAGAATTTGTTAATGGGAAATGAACATGTCCCAGAAAATTGAAAAGCAATCTTTCCCCATTTTGTCTGATTACATTTCTTATATTCGGTGAGTAAAGTGGGAAAGTTATAAGTAGTCCTGTAAGATCTCAAAGTCTTTTGACTTCTTGCCTAGTGTTCTACCAAGAGAAAAGAAAATCGTATAGAGTGTCCTGGTCCTGAGGATAAGATCTTAATAGATGCTTATGTAAGAGTCAGAAAAAAGGCAAGTGCAGGGTTACACATTGGAAGAGAGAGACAGGGAAAAGAGAAGAGAAATTGAGGTCAAACTGATTGGAATAAAGCTATTTGGGGTTAAAATTTAGTGGTACTCTTGAGTGTTGAAAGCATTTTCACTATATAATATTGAAGTTAAGAAAGCAGGGAGAAAGAAAATGGCTGTCACAGGATTTGCTGCCAAAGGAAGTTGCTTAAGCAGTGATTTCACAGATTGGTCATGATCTGGTCCCCTTGACTTTGTGAAGCATGATTTTGTGATTTAAGTCAGAAATAATCAGACCTTTTACTGGTTCTTTTTAAAGCAGATGCCAGTTTGTTAGTGCCCTTTAGTGGCGGGCTGAGAAACACAGAGTGAGTTAAGTACACCTCTTAGAATACTTTAATTTTATTCTTGTTTTCCTATTCTCCCCTTTCACTTTCAGCTGGTAAAATGGAAGAGTGTTGGCAAGAGATCTTTCTTTGTGCTGACTACTAGATGTGCTTAGTAACCAGGAAGAATTTTGGTTACAGGGAAGTAATTTGCATCCGTGGGCCTGGCTTCCAACCTGAATATGTTAGAAAACTTGCTTTCTCCAGTTTCTGTTGAGAAACATCTCTCTCCCTGTCTTGTCCACCTGCTGCTTCCTGGGAGCCCTGGAGAGACTTCCTCAGTGGGTAACAGCAGGTCAGCAGTTACAGAGGCAGAGTGTCTGGTGTCCAAGCTCTGGACACATAGTAGGCATTCAGTACGATCAAGAGAAGAAGAAATACGTGAACTGGTGAAGAGAATGCTGATCCGTCCGTTCCGTCGCTCAGTCGTGTCCGACTCTATGCGACCCTGTGGACTGTAGCCTACCAGGCTTCTCCGTCCATGGGATTCTCCAGGCAAGAATACTGGAGTGGGTTACCATTTCCTTCTCCAGGGGATCTTCCCGACCCAGGGATTGAACCCAGGTCTCCTGCATTGAAGGCAGATGCTTTAACCTCTGAGCCACCAGGGAAGCCCAGAGAATGCTGATACCACCCCGGAATTAAGTGCTTCAAATGCAGATGAAGCACATTCTGATGGGGATTCCACACTAAGTTCTGTACATGCGACTGTAGATTTAAAATAATTGTTTGTCACATTTGTCCAGTAGAGAAATATACTGTATGGGCAGATAAAGTTAGCATATAAATGTGCAGACTACAGAAGCCATGATTTAGAGCGGTTTAATCTCATCAGCGCAGCTCTGAGTCTAGAGGATTTAAGAGAGTCAGGGCTGTCTCATGGAAAATTATGTGTAAGTGTGTATGTTTGTGTGTATTACGTGTACACAGGCATGCACATGTGCATTTATTTGTATCTGCTTGCTTGCTTTCACTCACTAGTTTTTAAAATTCAGGCTTTAGTTTTCTAAACAGAAAGATTTTGGCATAGGAAATACAACCAATATTTTAGAATAGTCATTATTTTGTAATATAATAACATTTTATAACCTATGAAAATATTGAATCATTGTGTTGTATACCTGAAACCAATGTTATAAATCAACTATATGATAATTTTAAAAAGATATTGATATATTCTCTTGTTAGGTAGATATCTTTCTAACTTTAAAATAATATAGTCTAGTTCTGTTGGAATTTTAAACAAAAAATCACTTTAGTGCAGATACCCCTAAATCAATTGTATTGGTCTCATAGTTAATGTTAATTTAAATGGCCACAGACCTATAAAGTTATTTTTCATCTTTTTAGCACTTTTCTTAGCTACTTTTTAGGTTATCAAGAAAAATAAAATATAATTAATGATACCTGAATTTTTTTATGTTTAGACATTTAAAAACTGATGATTTGATATTATTCTACTTTAAGTATGCTATCATATTTAAACTTATGATTTATTTATAATTAAATATGTAATATTTATACTATCTAAAGTCAGAAGCAAAAGTGATGCTAACCCTTATATGTTTAAACATGCTAGAAATGTTAAGGAAGTCTTTTTAAAGTATCATCTTAATGTCCATTTTGCAAAGTAGAGGGGGGGAGACTTTAGTAGATTAATACATTATTTCAATAGAATATTTCTGCTCTAATCAATGCTTGTTTTCAAGCTTATATTTGTAATTTTATAATGTAATTTGTGTTATAATGCAGGTCTAGCTTTGCATAAAGAACATGTTTTGTCTGTCTTTATTTATTGCAAAGGACCTGGCAGAGGTGATTTCTGTATTACATTTTCAGTGTTTCTGTTAAGCTTCATAAAAACTTCTCATTGAAGCTAAACAGTAAAACAGGCTGGTTTTGTCCACTTGTGCTGTGAACCAGTGCAGGCAGTTATTTCACAGGGTCCTGAGTGGTCCTTGCTTCTTGGACGTGAGAAAAACCTCCAACATCACTTGATGTCATTTTCTAGCAGCAACAAAAGGATGAGCAAAACCGAAGTCGGAGTTTTCTCATACCTTCTGCCATGTACTCCAGGATTCTTGGAAACATTCTGTCCAAAGTTAGGAAGGCATTTCCCTATGAACATGGTTTTAAATGTTTCATACTTCTGTTCCTATATGGCTAGCTCTGTTGAACTGCCTGGATCTTCAGTAGAGTGTTCAGATCAATACCATTGTTAGAAACCCTTAAGATTTTTGTATTTAGACTTTAGGAGCACTTCTTAATCTAGGCTGCCATTTCAAATTTGCTCTTCTGCCTTGTCACAGAAAGTGAGAATGCTCATCCTGCTTTCGTTTCCCTCTTAAATCTGCCACAACCTGCCGTGTTCCTTGAACTGTTCCCCTGCCTCCCAAGGTTGATTATATAGCAGGGCCAGTCTCTCTATTCCTACTTCCAGGTTGTCTCTAAATATAAATACTCAGAGTCCCTTTATGTGTTTGATGGGTTTTATCCCTAGTGTTCAGGAGAGAAGTAGCAAATCTCACAAATATGGGGTGATTTTAAGGGTTCTGTTAACTATAAAAGTTCCTACTCTTATTGTCAGTGATATGTTTACTGGAATCCCCATTGAGTTTCTGCCTTATGCTTTTATTCCTAAAGGTAGAAATTACCAAAATTCCCTTCTCGTGAAATTGGTGCTATATGCCTATCTTGCTCCCATCTTGGCCTAAAGACCATTATGGTACTTGTATGTCGATGACTTCTATAGTCTTGGCTCAGATTTCTTCCCAGAGTTTCACACTTTTGTATATTTCAGCTTCCTCATTGCTTTGCTGTAGTCAATTTTTACATAGGTATCAATAAGTCATTGGGGCAAGGAAATGAACTGACAATATACTGGAAGCAAGAAAATTTGATGTGAATAATAAGCATATGAAAACATCTTAAGTGTTATTAATAGTAAATTATAAATTATGTCACAGAGATATGGGTCACTATGAATTTAGAGTTTTCTTTTAAAAAAAACAGAGAATACTGGGAACTCCCTGGTGGTCCAGTGGTTAAGACTCCAGGCTCCCAAGGAAGGGCGCCTGGGTTCAATCCCTGGTCAGGTAATTAGATCCCACATACTGCAACCAAAGATCCTGAATGCTGTAACTGACACCTGGCACAGCCAAATAAATAAATATATACATAAAAATAGAGGATGCTTTCAGTGGTTATTCTTACATACTGTTGGCATAAGCTGCTTTGAAAATAGTTTGCAGTATTTATTGGGAGACTTAAAAGTGTACTTAGACCTTGACATAAAATCTGTATTTAAAAATTCTGCCAGCTAAAGTAAATTTAAACAGCAAAAGAAGTTTATTGAAGTATTTTTGTCTGTGTTTTTAATTTTATCTGATACATTAGAAAAAACTATTAGAAAAATGGTTATTTATGCCATATATGTGAGAGTATATATATATTTAATGATGCTATGTTATGAAGAATCTTTAAACAATTTTGGAAAATAATTTTATAAGAATATCTGTAAAGACATAGAATATGAGTTAGTCCTTGAAGAAAAGATGGGCTGATGATTGTAATTTAGGCATTTCATTGATTGGAGAGGCAACATGAGCAAATACCTTTCTGTGAAAATAAATTTATTATCTGGAAAGTAGTGATTAACCTGGCTGAATAGTGGAAGTTCATTTTGAAGAAACAGGAGAAAATGTTACTTACCTGTTTACATGTTAGCTAGTTGCTAGGTCTGGAGGGTACAAGGATGACTCAAAGATGACAATAGTGGAAATTTAGGAGAAGGGCATATATGAGACAGTTTCATGAAAACTTTGATAAAACTTAATGACTGGGTAAAAGAAAATCAAGGATAATGAAAATTTTGAATTTGTATTATGCCAGTAACAGAAACAGGAAAGGATACCTTTATGAGGCAAGGTGGTGAGTTTAGTTTTCACAGTTGGTTTAGGGCATACACACAGGACTGCTTGCTTTCTTTTTTTTAAAGTTAATTAATTAATTTATTCCATCTTTAGAATGTATGCATTTTCCAGTGCACAACATTCCCCCTTACCTTACTGGTTACATCCCAGGATCTTAGAGGTATGAATATAAAGAGCTTTGGAAAGTGAAAGTTGCTCAGTCATGTCTGACTCTTTGCAACCCCATGGGCTATACAGTCCAGTCCATGGAATTCTCCAGGCCAGAATACTGGAGTGGGTAACCTTTCCCTTCTCCAGGGGATCTTCCTGACCCAGGAATCGAACCAGGGCCTCCTGCATTGCAGGTGGATTCTTTACCAGCTGGGCTATCGGGTGTGGCTGCAGTGGGTCTTCATTGCTCCACAGGCTTTCTCTAGTTGCGGCAAGTGGGGGCTTCTCTTTGTCGCAGTGCTCGGGTTTCTTATGAGGGTGCCTTCCCTTGTTGCGGATCCCAGGCTCTAGGCATGTGGGCTAGGTAGTTGCAGCATATGGCTTAGTTGCTTCGTGGCATGTGAGATCTTCCCAGACCAGGGATTGAACCTGTGTCCCCTGCATTGGCGTGCAGAATCTTATCCACTGCACTATCAGGGAAGTCCAGGAGTGCTTTCTTTTATGTGCTTTATTTTTTATTTTTTTTATTGGAGGCTAATTACTTTACAATATTATATTAGTTGGTTTTGCCATACATTGACATGAATCTGCCCCGGGTGTACATGTGTTCCCCATCTTGAACCCCCCTCTCACCTCCCTCCCCATCCCATCCCTCTGGGTCATCCCAGTGCACCAGCCCCGAGCATCCTGTCTCATGCATCGAACCTGGACTGGCAATTCATTTCACATATAATAATATACATATTTCAGTGTCATTCTCCGAAATCATCCCACCCTCGCCCTCTCCCACAGAGTCTAAAAGACTGTTCTATACACCTGTGTCTCTTTTGCTGTCTCGTATACAGGGTTATAGTATACGGAGTATGCAATAGCAAGCCACTCCAGTACTCTTGCCTAGAAAATCACATGGACAGAGGAGCCTGGTGGGCTGCAGTCCATGGGGTCGCTACTAGTCAGACACGACTGAGCGACTTCACTTTCACTTTTCACTTTCACACATTGGAGAAGGAAATGGCAACCCACTCCAGTGTTCTTGCCTGGAGAATCCCAGGGATGGCGGAGCCTGGTCGGCTGCCATCTATGGGGTCACACAGAGTTGGACACAACTGAAGCGACTTAGCAGCAGCAGTAGCAGCATACAGGGTTATCGTTATCATCTTTCTAAATTCCATATGTATGCGTTAGTATACTGTATTGGTGTTTTTCTTTCTGGCTTACTTCATTCTGTATAATAGGCTCCAGTTTCATCCGCCTCATTAGAACTGATTCAAAGTATTCTTTTTAATGGCTGAATAATACTCCATTGTGTATATGTACCAAAGCTTTCTTATTTCATGTGCTTTAATACTTGGAGTTTACTTTTCTGTAAAATTGAATGTTGTTTATGTACCTCTGACTAGTGATTCCAGTTTTTAACTAACTGTGAAATCTGCCTAAAATGACTTTCTAAGGAGTTGTAAAAATAATTTAAGTATAATGTCTATGGCATTTAGATTTAAAATTTTTTCATGTCCTTGGAATAATTATTGGTTTGATTGTATCTATCTGTTTTGTTTAGTGGTTTTGCTTCACACTGGAACATATTGGGCATGAGCCCCTAACTTTACGCTAACAGAAAATGTCATTCTAAATGGTATTATAGAGAAATTTCTTTCTTTGACAGATGGGAGACTCTTTGGTCAGAGAAACCTACGAAGGTGAATGCTTCCCAAGCTCGCCAGTTTAAGCCTTGTATTAAGCAGATAAATTTTCCTACAAATCTTATACGCCTGGAAATAAATAGTTCTCTTCTGGATTACTACACTGAATTAGATGCAGTTGTGTTGCATGGTACGAAGGACAAGCCCATGCTTTCTCTCAAGACTTCACTTATTGACATGAATGATCTAGAGGAAGATGACTATGAAGAAAAGGATGATTGTGAAATGGACCATCTGAACAAAAAGTTTAGCAGTACTGCTCTCAGGGAAGGGCCAAGTAATGGATATTTTGATAAACTACCCTATGAGGTAAGCCAAAGATATTCAGTAGCAATAGTGGACATACTATCATTTAAAAATATTTAGATATTAATGTTTATTTTGCTGAATGTCAGAGAAATTGGAGCATTAGGGAAGTATACATAATCTGATGTATTGTGTGTTTTGACTTTGGAAAAACTAGACAAAATTGTGTTCAGTAATTGGATTGACTTTAGTGATTCTGGACAAATTCTTAGATATATGTTGTTTTATCACTGATTAATAATAACCAAAATACATAAAGCAGTAATAAATTACACTCCACTTTAATTCACAGTTACACAGCATAAGCATGGGCAATATGTGTTTAACATGATAACAGTTATTTTAAAGATGATTTGTTGTGAAAATAGTATTAATACGGTTGTGAGAGGAATCCTTATTCTGTTTAATAGTGCACAGTTTTTCCAAGTGTAACTTACTCTTCTCTGCTAACTCTATTCTATATTCTTCTAACTAGCTATAATTTTTGGTCTAGACACGTACAGGGAGGCTTTACCTAAAGTCTTGTTTTCGGTGTGTCTCCGCAGCGTTGTTTCTAGGGTATATTTAGCACTCCTGGCTCCCAGGCATCCAATACCATTAGCACATCTCCTGGAATGGGGGTGGGGCCAGGCATTTCTGTCCCCTGCTGAGAAGAGCTGTGTGTGGTTTAAAATATTAATAATATAATCAGATCTTTTAAAGAAAATTTTCTAAACTCAAACTATTGTGGAGAGGGCTATGATGTAGATGAAACTGACCAGGAAATCTCTGAGGAATATTCATACTCTGAGGGTATGAATAAAGGGTCAAAAACAGAATTCTAGAATTACGAACATCTAAAGTCATGTATCGGAGAAGGCAGTGGCAAGCCACTCCAGTAGTATTGCCTAGAAAATCCCATGGATGGAAGAGCCTGGTAGGCTATAGTCCATGGGGTCGCTAAAGGTCGGACACGACTGAGCGACTTCACTTTCGCTTTTCACTTTCACACATTGGAGAAGGAAATGGCAACCCACTCCAGTGTTCTTGCCTGGAGAATTCCAGGGACGGGGGAGCCTGGTGGGCTTCCGTCTATGGGGTCACACACAGTCGGACACGACTGAAGTGACTTAGCAGCAGCAGCAAGGTCATGTATGGATGTGAGAGTTGGACTGTGAAGAAAGCTGATCGCCGAAGAATTGATGCTTTTGAACTGTGGTGCTAGAGAAGACTCTTGAGAGTCCCTTGGACTGCAAGGAGATCCAACCAGTCCATTCTAAAGGAGATCAATCCAGGGTGTTCATTGGAAGGACTGATGCTAAAGCTGAAACTCCAATACTTTGGCCACCTCATGTGTCGAGTTGACTCACTGGAAAAGAGTCTGATGCTGGGAGGGATTGAGGGTGGGAGGAGACGGGGACGACAGAGAATAAGATGGCTGGATGGCATCACCGACTCTGTGGACATGAGTTTGAGTGAACTCCGGGAGTTGGTGATGGACAGGGAGGCCTGGCGTGCTGTGATTCATGGGGTTGCAAAGAGTCGGACACGACTGAGCGACTGAACTGAACTGAACTGAACTGAAGAGTCAAATACAGGCAGACAAGTCAGAACAGGTACTTGGGACAAAGATGAGAGTGTCTTAAAAGCTGCGATAGGAAGCTCAAGAGGTATAGAGGACATAAAATGGGTGTGGTCTGCTACACTGCTGCAGAGAGCTCGGTGACAGTGGCCCCTGCTTTTGGTCATCTGGAGAGCTTTGGTAATCCTTTACCATTATCAGTTCACTGGAACTATGACCATAGGTGAGAGATGGGAAAAACTTGGCCATATCTGGTTAAGGCATCAAGGAGCGGAGAAGAAGCAGAGACAAAAATATCTGCTGTCTGAGCATAAGCAGAAAAAAAACTTCCGTTAATATACTCTAATTATGGGCTATAACATGGATAAGACTGTTCACCAATAGTGAATAATACTTGGCATCCTGAATAACACTCTCGTCCTTCATGTGATATTCAGAGAAGGGCTTATCAAAAGGGAGAGTATGACATTTTTATAAATATTATTTGCTCTAATTTATCATTTAAAAGGAGAAAAGATGGGTGGCAGAAGATGCAACAGAGTAGGAAGGTTGCTGTTTGTAACACAGGTTGGGAGAGATTTCACATGTTTTTAAGCTGTAGGGAAGGAGACTGTAGAGAGTTAAAGCTTCTAGTACATGAAGGGGGTTTAGTCAATACAACAGAGTCACGTGGAAGAACTAGGAGATAGAATTAGTCGCCTTGAAGGACATTAAATAGCCATGATGAAAGCAGTGTGATGTATAGAGAGTTAATACTTCAAAACACCAAGTGATTTCACAGTGAGTAAAAGGAGAAACTGTTTTTAAGAGTTACCCAAATTGTAAGTACTTCAAGTTATTTTAAGGGGGGAAAAAAAACCACATTTAAATAAATATGCCAAGTGATATCATCTTTCCATAGTTGAAAATAATTGTATTACGAGTAGAATGAATTTTGAGGGCAGATCAACGTTTTTGAGTCCTTTCCTACATTCAGTTGAGTTCAGTTGCTCAGTCGTGTCCGACTCTTTGCGACCCCATGAATTGCAGCACACCAGGCCTCCCTGTCCATCACCAACTCCCGGAGTACACTCAAACTCACCTCCATCGAGTCGGTGATGCCATCCAGCCATCTCATTCTCTGTCGTCCCCGTCTCCTCCTGCCCCCAATCCCTCCCAGCATCAGTCTTTTCCAGTGAGTCAACTCTTCGCATGAGGTGGCCAAAGTATTGGAGTTTCAGCTTTAGCATCAGTCCTTCCAATGAACACCTAGGACTGATCTCCTTTAGAATGGACTGGTTGGATCTTGCAGTCCAAGGGACTGAAGAGTCTTTTCTAGCACCACAGTTCAAAAGGATCAATTCTTCGGCGATCAGCTTTCTTCACAGTCCAACTCTCACATCCATACATGACCACGGGAAAAACCATAGCCTTGACTAGACGGACCTTGGTTGGCAAAGTAATATCTCTGATTTTTAATATGCTATCTAGGTTGGTCATAACTTTCCTTGCAAGGAGTAAGCATCTTTTAATTTCATGGCTGCAATCAGCATCCCATTTTGGAGCCCCCCAAAATAAAGTCTGACACTGTTTCCACTGTTTGCCCATCTATTTCCCATGAAGTGATGGGACCAGAAGCCATGATCTTGGTTTTCTGATTGTTGAGCTTTAAGCCAACTTTTTCACTCTCCTCTTTCACTTTCATCAAGAGGCTTTTGAGTTCCTCTTCACTTTCTGCCATAAGGGTGGTGTCATCTGCATATCTGAAGTTATTGATATTTCTCCCAGCAATCTTGATTCCAGCCTGTGCTTCTTCCAGCCCAGCGTTCCTCATGATGTGCTCTGCATAGAAGTTAAATAAGCAGGGTGACAATATACAACCTTGACGTACTCCTTTTCCTATTTGGAACTAGTCCATTGTTCCATGTGCAATTCTAACTGTTGCTTCCTGACCTGCATACAAGTTTCTCAAGAGGCAGGTCAGGTGGTCTGGTATTCCCATCTCTTTCAGAATATTCCACAGTTTGTTGTGATCCACACAGTCAAAGGCTTTGGCATAGTCAGTGAAGCAGAAATAGATGTTTTTCTGGAACTCTCTTGCTTTCTCCATGATCCAGCGGATGTTGGCCATTTGATCTCTGGTTCCTCTGCCTTTTCTAAAACCTGCTTGAACATCTGGGAGTTCATGGTTCACGTATTGCTGAAGCCTGGCTTGGAGAATTTTGAGCATGACTTTACTAACATGTGAGATGAGTGCAATTGTGTGGTAGTTTGAGCATTCTTTGGCATTGCCTTTCTTTGGGATTGGAATGAAGACTGACCTTTTCCAGTCCTGTGGCCACTGCTGAGTTTTCCAAATTTGCTGGCATATTGAGTGCATCACTTTCACAGCATCATCTTTCAGGAATTGAAATAGCTCAACTGGAATCCCATCACCTCCACTAGCTTTGTTCGTAGTGATGCTTTCTAAGGCCCACTTGACTTCACATTCCAGGATGTCTGGCTCTAGGTGAGTGATCACACCATCATGATTATCTTGGTTGTGAAGATCTTTTTTGTACAGTTCTTCTGTGTATTCTTGCCACCTCTTCTTAATATCTTTTGCTTCTGTTAGGTCCATACCATTTCTGTCCTTTATCGAGCCCATCGTTGCATGAAGTGTTCCCTTGGTATCTCTAATTTTCTTGAAGAGATCTCTTGTCTTTCCTATTCTGTTGTTTTCTTCTATTTCTTTGCATTGATTGCTGAAGAAGGCTTTCTTATCTCTCCTTGCTATTCTTTGGAACTCTGCATTCAGATGCTTATATCTTTCCTTTTCTCCTTTGCTTTTGGCTTCTCTTCTTTTCACAGCTATTTGTAAGGCCTGCTCAGACAGCCATTTTGCTTTTTTGCATTTCTTTTCCATGGGGATGGTCTTGGTCCCTGTCTCCTGTACCATGTCATGAACCTTTGTCCATAATTCATCAGGCACTCTATCAATCAGATCTCGTCCCTTAAATCTATTTCTCACTTCCACTGTATAATCATAAGGGATTTGATTTCGGTCATACCTGAATGGTCTAGTGGTTTCCCCTACTTTCTTCAATTTAAGTCTGAATTTCCTACATTGCATGGTGTCAAATGGTACTTTAGACTCGGATGTTTTTGTTGTTAGTCGCTAAGTCGTGTCTGACTCTTTTGTGACTCCATGGACTGTAGCCCGCCAGGCTCCTCTGTCCATGGGATTTCCTAGACAAGAGTACTGGAGTGGGTTGCCATTTCCTTCTCCAGGAGATCTTCCTGACCCAGGGATTGAACCCACGTCTCCTGCATTGGCAGATGGATTCTTTACCACTGAGTCACCTGGAAAGTCTCTTAGGCTAGCATAACCCCATATAAAAACATGTTTGACAGACACTAGCTACTGGATGAGTAATGATTAATGGGTATTAAAGCCTGTTATTTTTCACTTAATCAAAATCCAAAAGTGCTTTTTCACATGCCAATGTCATGGTCTCAGTAATTTCATTATTCTTTTTCTATTTTGATATTTACTTAAAATATAACATTAGGCGGCTTCCGTGGTATCTCAGATGGTAAAGAGTCTACCTGCAATGTGGGAGTCTCAAGTTTAATCCCTGGGTTGGTAAGATCCCTTAGAGAAGGGAATGGCTACTTACTCCAGTATTGTTGCCTGGAGAATATTAAGGATCAGGAAATGTTTTCACACAGTATACATCTTTTAATATTGGTGACTTTTGTTTGGAATGATGCCAGCAGTTGCTGGGAGTTATTTAAATTACAGATCATCTGGAAAAAAATTATTTATCCTCTGGTACAGGGACATATTTAACTTTTAATGCTTCTTTGTACTAACTGCTTTAAAATTTTCCTAAAATAACTTTTAATATTGTAGTTAAAACAACAAATATTTAAGGTCCTACTGTTGCCAAGCCTGGATGGATCATAGGTTCCTTCAGACATTTAAGAAGTGATCACATTCTGTGTTATTTAAACTCTTTCATAGAATAAAGAAAAAGGAAAGTTTTTAACTTCTTAATGAAGCTGATATAACACTATAGCACATAAAAATAAACTTACAGACTAATTTTACTTCTGCATCAAAATATAGTGCATAGAATTACTTAAAAATAAAAAAATAATTCAGGATGTATTCCTGGAATTAAGGGTATTTAGATATTAGGTAATATATATGATAATATACAGTACTATAAAATGGTAACACAGTAGAAAATGGTAACACAGGTGAAAAATTCTATGGTTATCTCAGTAGATTTGCAAAATTGGTTGACAAATGGCAGCTGGATAGAAATCCAAATTTTTATCAATGTCAGTTTAGAAGTAAATACCTTACTAAGCTAGCTATGAATTGTCTACGGCCAAGTATTAGTAACCAAGAGCTAACATCGTATTATCAAACACTAGAAATGTTCAGTATGGTAGTCACTAGCCACATGTACTATTGAGTACTTTATGTCTAATCTGAAGTGAAATAAGCTGAAAATATACACATAAGATTTCAAAGACTTAACATGACAAGAAAAGATTTAGTTTCTCAGTAATAATTTTTATGTTGAGCAGATGTTGAGATGATCATTTTAATATCTCTCATCAAATAAAGTACATTAAAATTAATATCACCTATTTTTGAATTTATTTTTTAAATTTCATTGAGGAATATTGACAGATATAATTGTTTGTATTTAAAGTGTACATCATGACTTGATATACACTGTGTCGTGATTACCAAGATCAAGATAACTGACACATACATCACCTCCCATTTTTAACTCTTGTGTATGAGTGCTTGTGGTGAGAATGCTTAAGATCTACTTTAACAACTTTCAAGTATACAGTACTATATTATTAACTAGAGTCTTTTGACTTCTAACAACTTGTAGTTACTAAAAAAATTTTAAATTACATATGTGCCTCACATTTTTGGCTCACATACAAATTAGAGTCAGGAACAAGACAACAATTTTACTTAACATTGTTCTGGATATACTATCCAGGGCTGGAAGATGGGTGAAAGAAATAAGAGGCGTGATTTTTAAAAATAAAGCTGTAAAATTATTGTCATTTGAAGACAATATGATTATGTATTAGAACACTCAGGAGAATAGACCAAAAACTATTCAGAACAATAAGTAAGTTGACAGGTTACAAAATTAATAGATAAAAAAATCAATAGATTTAAGAACTCTAGGATCAAAAAAGATAGTTGAATGATAAATTATGCCATGCTCTTGAGTAGGAAGACAGATCAGTTTTCTTTAATAAAAAGGAGATCAGTCCTGGATGTTCATTGGAGGGACTGATGCTAAAGCTGAAACTGCAATACTTTGGCCACCTCATGCGATGAGTTGACTCACTGGAAAAGACTCTGATGCTGGGAAAGGTTGGGGGCGGGAGGAGAAGGGGACGATGGAGAATGAGATGGCTGGATGGTCTCACCGACTCGATGGAGGTGAGTTTGAGTGAACTCCGGGAGTTGGTGATGGACAGGGAGGCCTGGCGTGCTGTGATTCATGGGGTCGCGGAGAGTCGGACACGACTGAGCGACTGAACTGAACTGAACTGAACTGATGTGTTCAATGAAGTTCCAGGTAAAATGCAAACATAATTTGTTTATTTTTTAATATGAAAGTTCACCTAAAGGCTATGAAAATACTCAGGAAAATTTTTGAAAATAAGAGTGATGGAGGGAGCCCTAGTCCCACCAGAAAATAAAACATATTACGAAGCCATAGTACCAATATTTGTGGGTTAACAATGAAGGTAGATTCTCATTTGCAACCAAATAATCCAGTAGATTCCCACACATAAACTTTTTTTAAATTTATTTATTTTAATTGGAGGCTAATTATAGTATTGTGGTGGTTTTTGCCATGCATTGACATGAATCAGCCACGGGTGCACATGTGTCCCTCGTCCCAAACCCCCCTCCCCCTTCCCTCCCCATCCTATCCCTCTGGTTGTCCCAGTGCACCGGCTTTGAGTGCCCTGTTTCATGCTTTGAACTTGGACTGGCGATCTATTTCACATATGGTATATACATGTTTCAGTGCTAGTCTCGCAAATCCCTCCACCCTCGCCTTCTCCCAGAGTCCAAAAGTCTGTTCTTTACATCTCTGTCTCTTTTGCTGTCTTGTATATAGGGTTGTTGTTACCATCTTTCTAAATTCCATATATATGCGTTAATATACTATGTTGGTGTTTTTCTTTCTGACTTACTTCACTATGTATAATAGGCTCCAGTTTCATCCACTTCATTAGAACTGACTCAAATGTGTTCTTTTTTATAGCTGAGTAATTTTCCATTGTGTATATTTACCACAGCTTGTTTATCCATTTGTCTGTTGATGGACATCTAGGTTGCTTCCATGTCCTAGCTATTGTGAACAGTGGTGCAGTGAACATTGGGGTACACGTATCTCTTTCAATTCTGGTTTTCTCAGTGTGTATGCCCAGCAGTGGGATTGCTGGGTCATATGGCAGTTCTGTTTCCAGTTTTTTAAGGAATCCCCACGCTGTTCTCCATAGTGACTGTACTAATTTGCATTCCCACCAACAGAGTAAGAGGGTTCCCTTTTCTCCACACCCTCTCCAGCATTTATTATTTGTAGATTTTTTGATGGCGGCCATTCTGACTGGCATGAGATGGTACCTCATTGTGGTTTTGATTTGCATTTCTCTGATAATGAGTGATATTGAGCATCTTTTCATGCCACATATAAACTTTTAAAAAGAACAGAACTTATTTATTTAACCCAGTGGGCTATTGCTATGGGAGAAATAAATGGAATAGAATAGACACCAACAAGAAAGAAGGAAACATTGGGAACTCCCTTGGCAAGAGTTACATTTCTGTAGTTAAAAGCAAAACAAACAAAACCCTGAGACAACAGTGCCCTACTATTTTTGTTGCTTTTTTTAAAAAAATTTTTTTCCTTTTCCTGCCTTTCAGGATGGCAACATTAAAAGTATTGATACTAGTCTGGATAGGTTATGAGTGAATGGGTACTTTTATACACTGCTTGTGTAAATTGATGCAAACATTTTGAAGGGCTATTTTGTGTTTATATCAAAACTTTTAAATGCATGAAATTTACCCTGTGATATATTTGCAAAATTTACCAAGATATGCATACATACACACAATGATATTGCAGTGTTGTTTACAGTAGGGAACAAACCAGGAAATACATTAATGAGAAATTAGTTGAATTAGTGTGTCACATCTGCAAAGTGGCATGGGGTGGATTTGTGTGTACAAATGTAGAAATATCTACAGGATACATCATTCAATGAGAAAAGCAAGGTGAATAACAGTATATAAAGTATCATTCTTTTGGTGCAAATCCAGGAATAGAATTTCATACATATTTATCTGGAAAAGATCAGAAAAACTGTTAGCAGTGTTTACCAAGGGGTTGAGGGATTATTAGATTTGAAGGTAGAGAGGGAAAAACTTATCATTTTCTACCTGCCTTCAGTGTTTGGATTTTCTAATATTTTACCTGAATTTTCTCTTGTTATTTGTTTAATATTTTGCTTGTCGACAGTTTGCATGTCATTTGAATGGTGAGAGTTTAGACTAATTTTTAATTTCCCTGTATTTCCCTGTTTTTATAACACAAACACCCACACCCCTTAATGTTATTTTCAAAAGTTCACATGTTAAAAATAAATAACAAAAACACCCCAAGCCTTCTTATACTTAATATGTATATTATCAATGTGCATTTTTATATGTACTCTTTAAGCTTATTTTAAATATATTGTTGTCACTCTTTGTTGTACTTTGGCCTCAAACAGGGTTATTCTGACCTGAAAATAATACTGGGCTTACATAGTTAATTAAATTGTTGAAGAACATTTAGGTTAAAGGGCATAATCACAAATCAAAAAGTATAGCTAGATAAATGCACTGCATTAAGTGAAAAAGTCATCCTTCTCTCTCATCTAGAGGTATCTTTTTTTACGATTCAGCAAATATTCATTTTTTTTCTTTGTGTTTCTTGGTTCAGAATAGGCTAGCTACTTAGCTATGATTCTTTGAAAATTAGTTTAGAAGCCCCCAACTGTTCACCATTAAGAAAAAACAAATCTTGAACTATTAACAGTTCAAAGAAACTATTAGAATTAGAGGTAAATATCTTTTTGTTTCCTCCTCCTTAATACTTTTTTTGGTATCTGTTAGCTACCCCATCCGGAGAAGGCACTGGCAAGCCACTCCAGTACTCTTGCCTAGAAAATCCCATGGATGGAGGAGCCTGGTAGGCTGCAGTCTCTTGGGGTTGCTAAGGGTCGGACATGACTGAGCGAGTTCACTTCCACTTTTCACTTTCACACATTGGAGAAGGAAATGGCAGCCCATTCCAGTGTTCTTGCCTGGAGAATCCCAGGGACGAGGGAGCCTGGTGGGCTTCTGTCTATGGGGTCGCACAGAGTCGGACACGACTAAAGTGACTTAGCAGCAGCAGCAGCTACCCCATCATCATTGCCTGTTGCCTTAAGCAGGCTCCTGATTCCTCTTCCCTGGAATTCTGCAGTTGCACGCTTGCTGGTTTCCCTTCCTGCCTCCAGGAGTGGCCCCCTGCAGTGACCTTTCTAAAACACAAATCTGACTCTGTCACTCTACAGCTCAAATCCCCTGCTTTTTGTGTAAATCCATTCTCCTCTGTGAGGCTCTCTGTGACCTATTCCTTACCACCAACTAGTCTTTCCTCTCCCCAGTTTTGCCTCTCACTCTTTAAAGTTGTGCCTTTGTGGTCCGAGTCTACTTTTACTGTGGTTATGCCTGTGTCTTGTGTCACGCTCCAGTGGCAGTCTATGCTCCTAGCAAAGTTATTAAAATAATCATTGTCCTTATCAACATCCCACTGAACTCTGAAAACCCTGAAAGGGGGAGCTCTTCTATCACCAGTGATAGATGTGTAATCGATGTTCAGTAAAGGTTAAGTCTGTGAAAAATTGTATTATTCAATAGATTACCAATATATACTTTTTGCACTGTTAAAAAAAAGAGTAACTAACATGAATTGAGTATACAGTGAACCCTCTTGAAATGTAATATATATAGCCTTATGTATGTATAGGTACTACTGATGTGGATAATTCTATTGAATATTGATTTATTTAGTATGTGAAAATACTGTTATAAAATGTATGATGCTGTTGTTCTTTATTAGATCATATCATATGCTTCATAAAGTGATACTGTTTTTTCAGTCTGGGTGATCTTGGTTTCTCTGTTTTATGTAGCTCATTCAACTGATTCTGAATCATCTTACGCTACCAGACCTGTGTAGATTAGCACAGACTTGCAAACTACTGAACCAGCATTGCTGTGATCCTCTGCAGTACATCCACCTCAATCTGCAACCATACTGGGCAAAACTAAATGACACCTCTCTAGAATTTCTGCAGGCTCGCTGCACTCTCGTGCAGTGGCTTAATTTATCTTGGACTGGCAATAGGGGATTCATCTCTGTTGCGGGATTTAGCAGGTGAGTGCCAAACCTCGTTGAGGTTATTTCACCAGCAGACTGTACTTACTATATAGTAGTTAACATAATAAAAGTTTGAAATTATATACCATGTACTTTATAGAAATCAAGAGAAATACATTTGTGTATCTTGTTCAGAATGCTTCTGCTTACAGAAGTGGATGAGCTCGTTTCACCATCCTCTTACAGCTCAGCTTCATAAGATGGAGGGGAAATTATGTCCTTTACCTCAAATTTTTCAAAATCCCAAGTAACTTTCAACAGAGCGCCTTTTTTTTTTTTTCTTGTATTTTCAGCACAGATGATTAACACATTTTAAGAACTATTTCCAAATCAAAATCTACCTCTCTAATGTGATTTGTCAGAAATGGAAAACAATTTATTATAGAACATTTTTAATTAAATCTTAATTACATGTGCAATATATCACCCAAATTTAGAAGCTCATTTAAACTAATTATGTTGAAAATGCAATTGCATGTTAAATAGGCGACCACACTTGCAGACCTGCCCAGGTGTTTCTGCTCCTTTCTATTTAAGCATTTAGTTTCCTTACTATTAAATGTCACCTGTTAAACATTTGAAAGCTTGCACGCGTGCATATTCATTTAGCAATGCCATAGTCATTTTTTTCTTGTGATACAAACAGGTGTTTTTCTCTTAACCTTGACGATGGTTATTCTCATTGTAAGTTACAGTATAATCCATTTCATTAAGTTAAATAATGAAGAAATAGACACTTTAGGGAAATTACCTGTTATTTTTGATTAACGAATAATCGCCTATCATGTTTTTAGAAGTTAGAATGAACTACAGCTTTCCCTGCACACATCCCCAGTGGATGCATTCCTACACAGTGGCTTATGAATTAGAAATTTGTATTTTGAGCTTTGTTTCCCCTTGACTTAGAGTATAAAATTAAAGATGCAGTTCCAGAAATAAATATTTGATACCCTTAGATTCAGATGAAATCATGTTTGAAATAGCACCAATGTGTTCAAAATGCTAATATTAATAGTTTGTGCATCAAAATAAAAAATGAACACAAGAAATAATGGCTTACAGCACATGTTGAAACCATGGATGCACTGGGTGTCTTTCTTTTCTGCCAGAAACAGAACCAAAGGAAGGGGTTCTTAGATAAAGCATTCTGGGATTTGAGGGTCAGAATCTAAAGATTCTGTAACATGCTATGTATACAAAATTCTTTTTTATTATGTAAATTTGCTTAAGAGGGGATATATATATATAAAATAGTAGGTATTATATATATGTAAGAAAATGAGTTGTTTCTTTTTGGCAGTGTAATTTTGGTAAATTTTGATAGAATCTACATTTTGAAAGTTGCTGGATTTTTGACAGCTCTCCATTGGAACACAGCTTAGTCCTTTCTGCTTCCCTTTCTGCAAACACACCCTTCATTGGCAAATTGTCCTCACTGCTGATGGGACCAAGAAGAACTGAAGCTAATGATGACTGTGGGTATTCAGAAAGTGCACTATGGATCATAAACCAAGACTAATTGAGAGCAGATAGAACCATTGGTATCAGTAAGCATTATTTTACATTATAAGGACTTTAGGGTATTTTAATTCCCCTCATAGCCCTTTCTTCAGTGTTTCCCACTATTTGGGACTTATTATGTGTTTGTTTTCACTGTTAGTGTGTAAGGCATTATGGTGAGTATTGTGGACCACGTGAAGTGATGGACGATATAGTTCCTACTACAAAAACGATACAGATATAAAGATAAACATTTAAACATATCATTCCCATATTTTTATAAATAAAATAACAGGTAGGCAGCTAATGAGTAAAGACATTAAAGAAAACATTGGTAATGAATGACCAAGCCTAACTTCCTAGGCAAAATGTGGCATATACCCATAGTATAATGAGTAAAATATAAAGATAATATTAAATTAGTTTTTAGAAACTCTCTTTTTGTAGCTTCTTCTGGTGCATGAGCAGAAACATAAGTTGTTAGAAGAAAACTTCACAGTGCTATTTTAAGAATTTTAGACGTGCAGTGGATAAAGATCTTCTTTTACAAGGTTAAAGCTCCAATCTGCTTTCTCACCAGCAATTACTCTGCCATTTTCAATTCGCCCCTTTAGTTGCCGTGGAGCTGTTTGAATAATCACAAAAGTACAGGAGTATTTCAGCCAGTGAAACCATGTATCTCGATAGCATTCCTTTGAGCATAGTCATTGTTCCCATTAAGAAAAGAAAAAGTTGAAATAACGGAGAGTCTTTTTGGGGATGGGAGATACTGGAGCTTTTCCTACTGATTACTGTTGGCCCCCTTGACTTGACTGCTGAATTGATAGTCATTATGGCTTGTAGGCAGCATTCCCAGAATAAACAATAAATATTCATGGCTTGATTATTAATGAATAATCTATGAATAAGTGTGGTCTATTTATGCTCGTTACTGTGAAGAAGGCTTATTTATAATACTTTAAAGGGAAAAAAAGTACATTTTTGAACTAGAAACCGATGATGATGAGTCGCCTTTTGAGCAAGTCTTTGGGAAAAGTTTGATATAGGTAATTTTTGTTGCCTAAAAACCTTATCCTCACAAACTGGAACTGTTTCACTGCCCTTTAAAGAAGTTAGGAATTTATTTTATTCAATATAGCAGGGGAAGTGGAATAATGAGAACTTAAAACTTTTAATCAGTTATTAAAATCCTATTCTATCTACCGATTTGTGATTTGTAACTTCAAGTCCTGTTCATGTATATCATTATTCATTAAAATCACATCTATTATAATTACACTTTCCTCTTACAATACACTCCCTAAAGTCTTGGATATTCCTTTGCCACCCTGTTTGTTTGTGCTCTGAGGCTTAATTATACCGTTTTGATGTTCAAAAAGCCTTAGATTCATTTTTTTCTGCTGTAGTTTTTCTTCAGATAGTTGCTCAAACTAATCACCTTGAGCTCCACCTCAGTTATGTAGAGATCTCCACCCCTCGCCCATCTACTTGTTCCCTTCAGAAAACACTATTGGACGTTTTTAGGTTTAAGGACTTAATGTTTTGACACAAAACGACAGTTTTATGGAATAGAGAGCTTTTTGCGTATTCATATATTTGTTTATTCAGTTGCCTGCCAGTGTTTTACACTGATGGTCAACTTCTAGAGATTAAAGACAATTTACGACATTTTCTTTTCATGTCCTTCTACCATTGCTGGATGGTGCCGTAAACAGTTAAGCAAGAAGTTTTGTTTTTAATAACTTTATTTTGGATCTGATATAGTAAATAATGCTCCAGCTATTTGGAATTAAAAATATCTTAAATACATTGTTTTATAAAACTCAGTGAGGGCCAGCTACAAAACATGAGATTAGGATTCAGAGCCATGGATATTTATACCTAATTCTCCTCTTTACCTTGAAACTTTAGGCAGGTTGTAAGGATTGGTGCCTTTTATTTTGTGATGAATAAACTCAGATTAAATCATTCATTCACATAATGTTAATTATTTTAGGGTGCAAATTACCATTTAGTAAATTACTTCTTATGTACCTGTATTACTCTGGACAAATTAATTCACCTTATAAGGATAGGCAATTTATTTCTCTCTCCAGAGACTCCTTTTCTCATAGCAGGAGACCTCGTTTAGGATTGTTTATCTGAACTTAGGTTTTCTCTTAATACCCTCAATATCAAGAAATACTTGATGAGAATTCATAAGATGGAATGAACAGTCTTCAGGAAATAAACAAGCTATTGTTCTCTTTTCAGGTGACCAGTATTACAATTGAGATGAATAAACAGATGACTCAGATCTGTAATTATGTGTTAGAATAAAACTTTATGAGGAACATTAAGGAGGGAAATGAGTTGTGTTTAGCTAATTAATTGATTCTGCTATTTCTGCCTTCTTGAAGTGGAAATATTATGAAAAAGCCAGTGGTGTAGATCTCGTAAGTTTAGGAAGAGTTGACTATGGGAATATTGACTAAATATCCTACTCAGTAAAAATACAGAATATAGAAAAAAGGAGAGAGTCATAAAGGTAGTATAAGCATGATCATTGTCACTACTGTGCTTCCAGATTCTATCATTCATTAAAACAATTTGGGAAGTTTTCTAGTCTGTTAACAGCTTTCTGATGATTGGCTTGCTGTCTTTAGAAGGGAAAAGTTCATTAATGAGAGAAAAGGGGTATCAAAGTATTCCAAGTCTAATACTAAAAAGAATTGTAGAACAAAGCACTTTGCCATATAATGAAGACCTTCAATAGATAAGATGCCTAAAGATTTTAAGAGTTGATATACTCATTTAACTTTTGTAATCTGCAAATAATTTTAGAAGCATCAAATCAATAGGATACTCTAGATCTCTGGTGCCCTACATTCCTTTCTAGATTGCTAGCTTATAAATGATGATGAACTAGCCATAACTACAATGTATATTCAGAGTAAGGTAAAAGTGTTCATTTTGTTATATTTCCTAGTTTGACCCTCTTGAAGAAAAAATACTGAGTCCATAGAACCTAGTCTGCTCCAGAGTAGAGGAAATTTAAATTCCTCAAATGCATTTTCATAATTGGAAGAGTTATTCAGCAAATTCATCAAGTGTTTTTACACACCTGACATCATGCTAAGTATTAAGTATACCAAGGATAGACTCAATATAAACAAATCAGTAAATAAGGAAATTATGGTTAACAGAAAAATGAATTTTGGTTGAGAAATAGAGGAGCTGAGTTCATTCAGTTCAGTATGTAGAAGGTACGTTGTTAATTTAGTACCCATTGCTTCCCTTTGAACTAGATCCCCAGTCTGAATATTGAGCACCACAATCAGTGCCACCACCTCCATCCAGTCCACCATCCCCTCTTCCCTGAATATGGTGATGGTGTCCTGATGATCTCCCAGTTTTCACCCCTGTTCCCCTTCAGTTTATTCTGCACACAGAAACCAGAGTGATCCTGTTAAAACACAAGCAAGTGGGGCCACACCTCTGCTCAAAAACCCTCTGATGTCTGAGAATCCCGTCTCCCTCAAAATGAGAGCCAGAGCCTTTATAGGGTACACACTCTCTGACTGCCTTACATGCTGATCTGCTCCCATCTGCCTCTCACTTTCTGACTGCTTTCAGTCCCCAACTCTCGGCGTTGTCTGAGGTGTCCTGCCTCTGAGCTGTCACCCTTGCTGCCGCCTGCTTGCCACTTCTCCAGGGAACTGCTTTGCTCATCCTCTCGCTTCCTTTGGGTCTTGACTCACCTTCTCAGTGAGGCTTCCCTGTCTACTCTTCACACTTTCTGTTGTCCTTCTCTGCTTTTCTTTTCTTCTTGGCACTAATATACTATTAATTTTACTCATTTATTTGTTCATGGCCTACCTCTCCTACTGAAATGTAAGTAAGCTCCATGAGAGCAGGTACTTTGCCCACCGCCAACTTCCCAGTGTCTAGAGTAAGGTGGGGTCATAGTAGGAGCTCAGTAAATATTTGTTGAGTGAATCCCTGAAGGTGCTTGATGTACACTGTCAGTTGCGCCAGTACAGTAGCAGAGAACAGTAGTGAAACATGTGGGAGGAAATCAAGGTGAGGGGATAGCTTGAAGAGTGCCTGAGAATTTGAAGGAAGGGGAGGGCGTATGAAATGGTGTGAAATGCCCCCATAAATCAAGTCATACAAGGGCTGGAAAGAAAGGCCCTTTAATTTGGCATTTAAAAGGAAAGGATGGATTTAGGGAAAGCAGAACATAGACTACAATGGATTAAGAATAAGCAGACATTCTTGGACGTTTGGGTGTAAGTAAGCTGTGTGGGCTACTGACTTATTTGCGATATTTAAAATAAATTTGTAGCAATTACATTTTTTATTGTTTGTGTGTTGGCTAAGATTACACTTTTATATTTGTGGGGTGCAAAGGCTGTCACTTTGTGTGCCATGTTCAAAATAAATTATCCAGTACCAGATGGGTACTGTTTAGGAAGAAATATCTTCCAAAAGTTGAGAGTTTTATTAAATTTTGTTTGTTGGCTCTACCAGCTCAGGTGTGAATTACAGGTAAGTAGAAGAAATACACCCTCTTGCTTTCTTAATTTCCCAGTTAGCAGTAGCTGACTTTTTATGTGATGTGAATCCATTTTATCTTCTCAGGTTGATTTATTGTAGCCTAACCATGCCTATTTCGGCAGGCAGTAAATGAGAGTTTAAGTGAAACAAGATTTTTTATTTTCCCTGATAGAAATCTATTCTTCTGAAGGTGTCTGCTTAGAGTCGATATAATTCCAAAGTGCTTGCAAAAAATATGTTTTAGTTTTATGAAATTCTCAGAGAGCATTGTGTTTACAGGTTTCTGAAGGTCTGCGGATCTGAATTAGTGCGCCTTGAATTATCCTGCAGCCACTTCCTTAATGAAACTTGCTTGGAGATTATTTCTGAGATGTGCCCAAATCTACAGGACTTAAATCTTTCCTCCTGTGATAAACTACCACCTCAAGCTTTCAGCCACATCACCAAGTTGTGTGGCCTGAAACGACTCGTTCTCTATCGAACAAAAGTAGAGGTAAGATTTACACTTTTAGTAATATAATGACCAACAGAATGATCAATTGCTTGTTATTGCTCATAATAATATGATTTATGATTGTTAAATTAAGTTTATGACACCACCTGACTATCCTAAAACAATTAGAGCTGATTCAGTCATTTCATAATTAGTCTGTTGTATTTTTTTTGTTTCTTTGTTTTTCATTTTAAGAAAATGTTACCCTCTGTGCTCTTAAAATTTTTGTAATACTGTTCATATTTCTAGATAAAGAAGCAAGCAATAGGCTGAGGTGAGCTGAAATGCTGGCAGGGAATTAATTCGTGAAAGTGTTGGGAGGAAACTATGTAGGAGGACATTTGCTTGGAGTAAGAGGAAGCAAAGTGGAATTTATCCAGGAGTGAACTTCAGAGTTAAAATTCCTAATACATAGTTTAGGAGTTTCATTAAAGAAGAATGGAGTCACGTAATATTTATTGATCTCCTTGCTTTTTCCCCACTTAGCTCTAGGACCTCTTACCAGATCATTATATATATTACCACCTGACTATTTTCATTAACTGTGTAGTTTATGTTTTACCATGATCAACTCAGTTGTTCCCCAGATGGTCAACATTTCAGTTTTTCCAGCTGTTTTTCTTTTACAAACCATCTAGCATTAACATTATTTTGCACAGTTTTCTGTGTACTGGCTATTGTTGCTATAGGATAGAGTTCTGTAAGTAGTTCAGTTCAGTTCAGTTCAGTTGCTCAGTCATGTCCGACTCTCCGCTACCCCATGAATCACAGCACGCCAGGCCTCCCTGTCCATCACCAACTCCCGGAGTTCACTCAAACTCATGTCCACAGAGTCGGTGATGCCATCCAGCCATCTCATTCTCTGTCATTCCCTTCTCCTCCCACCCGCAACCTTTCCCAGCATCAGAGTCTTTTCCAGTGAGTCAACTCGTCGCATGAGGTGGCCAAAGTATTGGAGTTTCAGCTTTAGCATCAGTCCTTCCAATGAACACCCAGGATTGATCTCCTTTAGAATGGACTGGTTGGATCTACTTGCAGTCCAAGGGACTCTCAAGAGTCTTCTCCAGCACCACAGTTCAAAAGCATCAATTCTTCGGCTATCAGCTTTCTTCACAGTCCAACTCTCACATCCATACATGACCACGGGAAAAACCATAGCCTTGACTAGACGGGCCTTGGTTGGCAAAGTAATGTCTCTGCTTTTTAATATACTATCAAGGTTGGTCATAACTTTCCTTCCAAGGAGTAAGCGTCTTTTAATTTCATGGCTGCAAGTAGTACTGCTGGTCAAAATATGTGCCTGGACCCTTGTAATAAACATCCTTTTACTTCTGTATACCTGTTTCCTCTCCTCTAGTCATGTTGGCCTTCTTGCTGTCCCTTGAACATTCTGATCCCGTCCCAGCTCATGGCTTTTTGTCCTATGCCTGTCTGGAATATCCTTCCAGCTTGTTATATGGCTTCCCTCTTCTCAACTCAGTGTCCTACTTAAATATTTTTTTTCAGAGATGGTTTCTTAGACATTGGTAAAAGGTAGCCTCCCCACCCGCTTCTGGTTGGCTCCTGTCATATCATATCACCTAGTGTATTTTCTTTCTAACAACTTTATCACTATGAAATCATAATGTTGGTTTTCTTATGATCATCTGTCTCCTTATACTGGATATATGTTTCATGATGGTAAGAGCCTTGTCTATCTTTTTCATTGCCATGTTCCTAATATCTAGTATGCTGCTGCTAAGTCGCTTCAGTCGTGTCCGACTCTGTGCGACCCCATAGACGGCAGCCCACCAGGCTCCGCCATCCCTGGGATTCTCCAGGCAAGAACACTGGAGTGGGTTGCCATTTCCTTCTCCAATGTGTGAAAGTGAAAAGTGAAAGTGAAGTCGCTCAGTCTTGTCCGACTAGTAGCGACTCCATGGACTGTAGCCCACCAGGCTCCTCTGTCCATGGGATTTTCTAGGCAAAAGTACTGGAGTGGCTTGCCATTGCCTTCTCTGAATATCTAGTATAGTACCTGGTAAAGATTGGCCATTCAGTAAATATTTAAAGAAATGAATAAGATAGACAAATTACTTTTCCAAAATGACGTACCAGTTGCCTCTCCACTCTAGTGAACCCTTGCCTGCCTTGAATGTTGCCTTGGCCAAGGACTTTGAGAATCATTTACATGTAATGTACTTAGAGGGTGACAAACACATAATAAACTCTCAATAAATATCATCTGCTAAAGCAGTAGTAAGAGTAATAATAATTATTATGGCAATTCTGTATATGTTTTGCTGTGTGGTAGGGAAGGTCTCCTCTCTCTATTCTTTTTAAACTTAAAAGAAATCCTTGTGTATTATTATTCTTCCAGTATCTTTCAGCAAACATTTTGTTGGAAGTGCCTTTATTATATTTCATTTTGCTCTTTAATAAGACTTCATATCTGTTCATATATGTCTTGTTTTTTACATTCAAGAACATGTTATAGTTTTCTTCATTTAGATTTTATATCCTTCTGGTTAAATTTATCCCTTGTCTTTTATAGTCTCAAACACTATTTTCTTTCATTTTAATTGGTTATTTTTAATATAAAGAAAAATTGAGTTTTGTATATTTATCTTGTATCTGCTCCCCTTACTGAATGCTTATAATTGTTCTAATAATTTATATCTTTTGAGTTTTCTAATGCTATAATTGTATAATCTGGAAATTAATATACTTTTTCTTTCCATTCCAATGTTTAAAGTATTGCTACACTAAGTAGAACTTCATAAATAATGTAGAATAATAGAGTCACAATAGGTATACCAATCTTATTTCTAAGATAGAGGGAATTTTTTCTTTTTTAAATATTTATATGACAAATATGTGCCAGGCACTGGTGTAGGCACTGAGACTTCATTAGTGAACTAGACAACTCCTCATGTAACTTAGTAATTTTATCTATTATTTGATGTTCTTTCTGATAAATATCCTTTGAGTAAGACTATTTTTATAAAAAATGTGTATTAAAATTTTTTAAAGTCTCCATTACCACACTGATCTTTTTTCTTCATTAATATAATGACTTATGCTGGACAGTCCTTACATTCCTGGGATAATTCCTACATGTTTTAGCTTAATACATAGCTAGGCTGTTTTCCTAATATTTTTGAGCCAAATTGCCTGGGTTTGGATTCTACTTTGGATATCACTTACTAATTATATTACCTTGAGGAAGTTTCTTGATGCCCTGTTTCCTTCTATATAAGTGGATATAATGATAATATACCTTTCAAATGGTTGTGGTGAGAATTAACATGATTTAATATACATGAAGAGTTTATAACAGTACGTGTTTCATAGTAAGCGTTCTTTAAGAGTTAAGACTTATGTATCAATACTTTTTACATCTACTTTCTTAAATGAAATTGAGCTGTGTTTTTCCTTTTCATGCCATTTTATCATGTTTGGAGCTTGGAGTATGACATCTTGGCAAAAAGGATTTGTGACATTGACATCTTTTTCTTTGATACTTGTTATTCAGTTGCTAAGTTGTGTCTGACTCTTTGCAACCCCAGGGACTGCAACACGCCAGGCTTCCCTGTCTTTCACTGTCTTCTGGAATTTGCTCAAACCCACGTCCTCTGAGTCGGTGATGCCATCCAATCATCTCATCCTCTGTTGCCCCCTTCTCCCTGCCCTCAATCTTTCTCATTCCAGTGAGGCAAGTCTTCGTATCAGGTGGCCAAAGTATTGGAGCTTCACCTTCAGCATCAGTCCTTCATGAATATTCAGGGTTGATTTCCTTTAGGATTTACTGATTTGATCTCCTTGCTGTCCAAGGGACATTCAAGAGTCTTCTCCAATACCACAGTTGGAAGCATCAATTCTTTGGCACTCAGCCTTCTTTATGGTAACTCTCACATCCATACATGACTACTGAGAAAACCATAGCTTTGACTTTGTCAGCAAAGTGGTGTCTCTGCTTTTTAATGCACTTTCTAGGTTTGTTATAGCCTTTCTTCAGGCAGTAAGCATCTTTAAGTTTCATGGCTGCAGTTGTCATCTGCAGTGATTTTGGAGTCCAAGAAAATAAAATCTGCTACTGTTCCACTTTTTCCCCATCTATTAGCCATGAAGTAATAGGACTGGAATGTTTAGTTTTATGAATGTTGAGTTTTAAGCCAGTTTTTTCACTCTCTTCTTTCACCCTCAAGAGGCTCTTTAGTTTCCCTTTGCTTTCTGCCATTAGAGTGGTGGAATAACTTTAATAAATGAGAATTATCTGTTAGATAGAATGTATCTATAAACCTATCTGGGTGTATAGGCTTTTTATTGGTAGATCAGAGTAGATACCTTTAGCTTGACATAGTTTTTAAACTAATCCATGGAAACGTGAATATAGTATTACTGACTTGGGGCAGAATTTTAGCTAGAGTTTAACTGGTGACTTGGTGGAAAGAAGACTTTGATGCTAGTTCTAGCCCTACCCAGTAGCAAGCTTAGTGATCTCTTAGTGATCTCTTTCACATAGTCTCTCAAGTTCCAGGACTCATTATTTGTAAAATGAGAAGACTTTTGTCCCTGAATGCCAGTTTAAAGATAGTGTTAGTCCATATTTTCATTAGTCTGTGGTGAAGTGACTCACGATTTATGAGGGTGGAAAATTGTCAGCTAACTTTTCTTGAGTAGATTTTGCATTCTGAAATTATGCCACACCTGTGTTTTACTGGTATATTTACTGTTTTATATTGCTGTAAAGTTTGATACCCTCTGAGCAAGATAACACCTCATTTAAAAAATCTTCTGATTAAATTTAACTTTAAGAAGAAATGTAGCTTAGTTCATTATTAAGTAAACCTTCAAAAAGAAAAATAGGGTAAAAACTAAGAAATTATATAACTTGCTAGGCATCTTACATCTGGGATGATTTGTAAAAATGTTTCCCATGATATGCTTTTGAAATGCTATAAATTCACATCATCTAAATGTGAGGGAATCATTAAATAGTCTACAATTTTCTTCAATTTACCTCCAGAAGCTGATAGTATATGATTATGTATTTTTTAAAAAGTTTGATTTTGTAGGGATTGAGAAGATTTCTTAGCTCAAGACTGGAGAACTTATACGTATGTATCCGAGTCTAAATAGCATCAACTCTGCTTCCTGCAGTCACTTAAACATAGATGTGAAATCATTGTATGATTTCATTAAGTAAAATTTGGTTTGTACCATATGTTACTACCTATTAAAGTTTGTTTTTATTAATCCAGCTGCTAAAAGACCATAAAATCATTTTTAAATTTATTCTAGATGATTTTTCTGACATTTAGTACATAGAAAAAGTTATAAAATTGATTTTCATTGATCTGCATTGGACTTACAATAAAATAAAAAATAATCTCATTTTAGTGATACAAATGGCAAAATTCAAAATGGAGAAAAATCTACCCAGGCAGTGTTGACTTTTAACAGCTTCCCAGCTCAGTGCTTTCTGCCTATACTTTATTTACATCTGTTATCTTGTCATTCTTGGGATCTGCATCAGACTCCTCTATAGGCACTAAGTAACTCAGAGGAATAAAGGAAAAAAACAACACGATCAACTGGTCTCTGTTGTCAACCAAAGTGACAACACCGGTAATCGTATCAATCTGTAAGCACCTCCCTTGTTACTTAAGCAAAACATTATGGGCTTCCCTGGTAGCTCAGATGGTTAAGAATATGCCTGCAATTTGGGAGACTTGGGTTTGATCCCTGGGTCAGGAAGATCCCCTGGAGAAGGGAACGCAGCCCACTCCAGTTTTCTTGTCTGGAGAATTCCGTGGAGAGAGGAGCCTGGTGGGCTACAGTCATGGGGTCACAAAGAGTTGGACATGACTGAGCGAAAAACACTATGTCAACCCTTTTCCCTTCCATAAGTGCACCGTTTCAGTCCTGCCCTGGTTGTTGGTGGATGAGAGAAGACTGAGTGAGAAGGCAAGATTTAGGGGATTGGCTTCTCTCTCAATCTTCACATACTCATGGGCAGTACATTCAGATGTTTTAAACTGTTTTGAAAAGAAAAAACAGCAATTGATTTCAGATGCCTCTGATGGCTCTAAGGAAATATAAGACATGGAGATAAAGAAGAAAAGGAGAAAAAGAAGATATGAATTTGAACTTCTTGGGAGAGGTTTTCTTTTTTTTTTTTTAAGGAATACAGATTATCCAGTGCCAGCCACTTTTACCCTTTTTCCCGCTAAACTCTTATGTAATTCTAAAATAAGCAAAAATTAGTATTACAAAGTATTGACACCATGATAGCATATTATGTTCAGAGAGACCAATTTATGATGTAGTAGACTTATATTTTATATATTTATATATAATCTACATTAGTAAGTGGAATACATTGATGCCATTTTTTAGGATTTAAGCAAGTATGTGTGCATGGTGAATATAGCTTTAGAGGATATTGGAACCTGGGGCTTTTGTCCCAGAGTTTGAGAAAACTTGCTGAGTATATTTTGTTTGCTGTCCTAGACATTTTGCATATTATTTAATACTTTAACTAGTCCAGTGAGAGTAAGTATTATTCTTACATTCAGTTCAGTCACTCAGTCATGTCCAACTCTTTGCGACTGCATGGACTGCAGCACACCAGGCTTCCCTGTCCATCACCAACTCCTGGAGCCTTCTCAGACTCATGTCCATAGAGTTGGTGATGCCATCCAACCATCTCATCTTCTGTCATCCCCTTCTCCTCTCACCTTCAATCTTTCCCAGCATCACGGTCTTTTCCAGTGAGTCAGTTCTTCACATCAGGTGGCCAAAGTGTTGGAGCTTCAGCTTTAGCATCAGTCCTTCCAATGAATATTCAGGACTGATTTCCTTTAGGATTGCCTGGTTTGATCTCCTAGCAGTCCAAGGGACTCTCAAGAGTCTTCTCCAACACCACAGTTCAAAAGCATCGATTCTTTGCTGCTCAGTTTTCTTTACATTACATATGTTGAAATGAAAGCCCCCAAAAGTTAATAAGTTTCCCAGTGACACAGAGCAACAAGTTAGAATTAGGATTTGATCCCAGATTTGGTGGCCTCAGTGTTACGGTGAAAATTGTAAGATACATAAGAACATACAATAGTAGTTCTTTCAGTAGCTTGGCTGCCTTTATATAATGGAGAAGGAAATGGCAGCCCACTCCAGTATTCTTGCCTGGAGAATTTTATGGACAGAGGAGCCTGGTAGGCTACAGTTCATGGGATCACAAAGAGTTGGAAATGACTCAGCAAATAAAATAGAACTTTTTCTTTACCACTTAATTCTTTTCTAATCTTCAATTGGTAAGGAAATAAAACATTGTAACTAAGATATACAACATTTTGATCTGGTGTAAAATACAAACTGTGAAGTTATATTCTGTAAATACTTTCCAGTCTAAATTGCTATAGGAAAATGAACTTTGATTTTTATTATGAGCAAACTTATTTTGAAGTCTTAGTTCTGAATTTGTAATACCAGTTATTCAAATCACATTTAGAAACATTTAAGTAATAGTTTGTATAATCAATACATAATGAACTACCTCAAGCAAATGGTTTATATATATGGGCCAACTCTCAATATTGTATCATAGTGGGGAGCAGCATTGGGACATATAATACCCCAAATATTTTAGCATGTAAAGTAATGAGTAGCTGATGTCTAGGTGGTGTGATCTTAAGTGGTTAGGTATAGCCAAGCATGTTGCTGGCCTGGGTACTCAATAAGAATGAGAACCCAGGAGCATGAAACCTGAGTAGGGTCAGAATTGCCCTATATGCTGGTAGGTAGAGCCCGGTATGCTGATGTGGCACCCCCCTGAGCAAGTGGTGAAACAGTGGGCCCAGAGCACTAAACTCTCTACCTGACAGAATTTACCAACAAGGCCTGCTGCAGTGACCACTGAGCCTCGTGTATAACCTTGTTAGAAACTGGGGTTGTATCACAATGCATTTTGTGTATACTGTCTGATTGCTGCTTTGGTAGTAAAATGAAAGCAACCTTAAAACAAGCCCCAAGTGTCATTTTGAAACCCAGCCTTTTATGCCCTGGCCTAGTTCATTAAGATTTTTCTCCCCAGCTTCACTGCTTTGGATTATACCATAGCTAGTACCCTACTGTGAGAAGAAGCAGCGGTAGGATCTTTATCAGACTTTAACTATGGTTAAAACTTCTCAGCAGCAAGTTCTGGGTGTCTGCTTCAGACATTATTTTATAATGTAAAAACTGGGAAGATATTTGTTTTTTAGTCTGTATTAGAGACCCACATCATAAAACAGTTCTCTTGATTTTCCCACTTGAAAGATTTATGTGCTTGAGAAAGTCACTTATACTAAGCTGAAAGTTTTCCTGTTAAAAATTTTTTTTTTACCCTATCACATAGGCTATTGAGACCAAATTAGATCATACTTGTAAATAACATCACACTGTAAATTAGATAGCTTTGTGTACATGTGAAAGGATAGTATAGATTTTTTCAGCATAATCCTACAAATTATTCCCAACTTTGTGAAGTATTCATATAGATCCTCCTAAATAGGAATATCTTTTCCATCATGTGCTATGGGAGAAGGCAATGGCACCCCACTCCAGTACTCATGCCTGGAAAATCCCATGGATGGAGGAGCCTGGTAGGCTGCTGTCCATGGGGTCGCTAAGAGTCGGACACGACTGAGCGACTTCACTTTCACTTTTCACTTCCATGAATTGGAGAAGGAAATGGCAACCCACTCCAGTGTTCTTGCCTGGAGAATCCCAGGGACGGGGGAGCCTGGTGAGCTGCCGTCTATGGGGTCGCACAGAGTCGGACACGACTGAAGCGACTTCGCAGCAGCAGCAGCAGCAACATGTGCTATGAGGGCCTTAGGTTAAATTACTGCTTTCATGCTTCTGATCTGTTTCTGGTAAAAGGAACGTACATTCCTAACTTATAAACTCCATAATGAGAGGGATCATGTTTGACTGTTTATGTCTTTACAGCCAGTATGTAGAACATTGTCTGGTATTCACTATAGTGAATATATACAGTAGATACTTGGTAAACCTGTGTTGAATGAATGAGTGATAGCTCTTACTTGTCAATTGATCTTTTCTTTGTTCGAGAGGTTAGTAAGCATCAGATAAGTTTGTCTTTCTACAGAATAACCACATCAGCTAAGCAGATGGATGGGAGATCTACAACTTGGAAAACTTGTAAAAAAAAAAACTTTTTGAACTTGTATTTGTCCAGAATTTTTAGCTCTAAAAGATAGTGAAATACATTTCTATTTGTTTTGTTAGTTTATTTCATGAGATCTTTTTCCTTCTTTAGATATGTTTAGGATTGTGATAAAAAAAATTGCTTCATCAGAGAAATAGCAAATGTTTTCTTAAAACATCAAAAAAAAAAAAAAGAGAAAATCATTAGATAACCTCTTTTCAGAGTTAGGGGTATTTATACATTGATTGAATATCAGTAGATGAAGGGCTGTAACTGTATGCCTGATGAAAAGATAGTGCAAAGGGATGGAGAACAGAAATGACCCATATGCTGAGGTTTAGACCCTGTTTAATGCAAAGAGTCGGACATGACTGAGCCACTGAACTGAACTGAACTGAATGCATGATCTCAGAATAACTAGTGAAACGAGTGGTTAAATGCAGTATTTTCTTTTTACTGAATTTGGTAGGTCCTTGATGATTGTATAGGCAAGACTTAAGGCAAAAGATGGGGACAAACATGAAGAAGACTAATTGTAGTTAGTTTCTTCTACCATTAATGACAAGGAAGTTAAATTATAGTAGAGTGAGATATGTAATGATTGGAAAGACTTTAAGTTCTTTTAGTCCTTTTTGTCTCTATTCACAAGATTCTTATGCTAAACGTTAATTACAAGTCCTTCTTTAGCCATACCTGATGATGTATTTTTGTGAGAGCTGTAGAAATTTAACTCATGAAATAGACTCTTAAATACTTACAAGGAAAGAGCTTTTATCTTGAAATAATTTTAGACCTATGAAAAGTTGCATACAAAATAGATTGCTCTACTTTATGCATATTTTTCCTGAACCATTTGAAAGTAATAAAGATATAACTCTCCTTTACCCCTGCTGCTAAGTCACTTCAGTCGTGTCCGACTCTTTGTGACCCCACAGACGGAAGCCCACCAGGCCCCCCCGTCCCTGGGATTCTCCAGGCAAGAACACTGGAGTGGGTTGCCATTTCCTTCTCCAATGTGTGAAAAGTGAAAGTGAAGTCGCTCAGACGAGTCCGACCCTTAGCGACCCCACGGACTGCAGCCTACCAGGCTCCTCCATCCATGGGATTTTCTAGGCAAGAGTACTGGAGTGGCTTGCCATTGCCTTCTCTGCCTTTACCCCTAAAGGGGCATATATCTGCAACTATTCTTAAATACTTGTTCCATGGTCTGAATTGTGTCTCCCCAAAATTTATATGTTGAAGTCCTGACCCCTAGTACCTCATAATGTGATGGTATTTGGAGATGGGATCTTTCAAGGGATGATTAAGTTAAATGAGGTCATTAGGGCGGGGCCTAATCCAATATGAGTGGTCTTCTTATGAGAAGAGATTAGGACACAGACACACAGAGGTAAGACTATATGAAAGCACCAAAAGTAAATGGCAGGTTTCAAGCCAAGAGGACAGGCCTTAGAAGAAATTAACCCTGCTAACACCTCGATCTCAGACTTCTTGCCTCCAGAATTGTGAAAAAATTAATCTCTGTTGTTTAAGTTACCCAGTCTACAATATTTTGTCATGGCAGTTCTAGCAAACTAATACAACTTGTACAGGATGGCATAGGATAGCTTTTTAACATATTGCACAAAAAGTGACTTCAAGAGAAGGCCTTCACATTGTCTCAAGCCATCTGGGTTAGTGTTACGAGTTTCAGCCTGTTTACCTTTGTTTTGGGGAAAAAAATATCTGGAGTTGGGGGTGAGTTGGGGTGTGTAGGTTGCTCAGTAAGAATGTCATTCTGTTGCTTAGCAGCAGACAAGAGAACCAAGAGTGTTTTTTTAAAAGTTGGAGTTATAAATGGAACACCTGCATCCAGTTTTGATTGCCTCACTTCAAGAATGATAGAGCATAAATTGAAAGAATCTGAAGAAGTGAAAAAACTGATTATAGGTATTGTAGGGGACTAGTATATGACAGTAATCCGTAAGTGTGGTACAGCAACTGTTTACCTGGCTCACTGTGCTGGGACAACAGTTTCAAGGACCCCACTGCCTTCATCTTCATGGACTAGAAGACAAACAAAAGTAGTTGATCTTTACTTCTGTTGAATATCAAAACTCACTTCCTAATTTCTTTTTTCTGTGCTGGTCTATATATAAGTACCACTCCCATTTGTTGATGAGAGCACCTGGACTTTCCTACAGAAGACGAATGTCTTTTGAAAACAGTATGATTTGATTTAGTGCCATGAATTTGCTTTCTGACACATAGATAATGTTCTTCTGGCTGCATTCTTACTTGATTGAAAGAACACATTTGTGTATATTGGTAAGTAGAGCACAGGTGGCCTTTATTTTATTTATTTTTAAAAGCTTTTGGCCAAGTCACAGGACTGTGGGATCTTAGCTGCCTGACCAGGGATCGAACCTAGACCCCCTGCAGTGGAAGTGTGCAGAGCCTTAACCACTGGATGGCATGGGAAGTCCCTGAGCTTTCTTTTAGTAGAGCGAGTGCAGCTAACAAACTCAGGGGGAGGGATGGCTTCTCACCAAAACCAGTGCTGATTACTAACTGAGATCAAGATCAAGAGGAACACTTGAAGTGGGAAGAACCCACTTTGGTCACCTCTGTTGACTAATGCAGGCTGTCATTAGCTGTACCTAAAATGCAGTCCATTTTTAGAGAGCTTCATTTAGCTAGATAACATGTAAAACAAAAGATATTAATAATTACTTGTTTTTAAACAGAATCAAGAATTAAGATTTTAATAACTTTTCATATATTATATTCTAAAACTAACAAACTTTTAAAAGTCCTTAATATAGGTCTCCAGGAAAGAATATACTTCTTTTCTATCTTGGATGAGTTTATAGAAGTGCTAGTGGAAATATGAGGCTTTTGCTGGAGGTGAGTGTGTGTGACCTGTGTGATTGGCTATGATTCAGCTACAGTGAGAAGCCTGTTGGCTTCTTGGGGGTCAGATTCATTATCATTCACAATCATGACAGTAAGCAATATACCAGGTATAGGCAGTCTAACTGGTAAGGACACATTCGTTAGAGACAGCTGATTAACACATTCTTTCACTGTTGGCACATCACAGGGGAAACCAAATTACAGTTATGAGACCTGTATAGTGAGTTTAGAATGAGAACCATGAGCATTACTTATGTGACTTAAATGCTTCAAGACTTCAGCACAAAACAGATTGATAACTTCCTCTTAACAGGAAGGAAAGGTATGCTTTTGGAAGAAGATAGTCTTTGGACAAGTGTACTCTCTTCACCTGAACATCATTTAGATGAACAGTGTCAGCCAAGTGTGCTTCAGACTTGTCTTCTGTGCTCTCTAAACAATCCAACCCTTAACCCTCAGATCAAAACATTCTTTCTGTTAATATAGGCAGGAAGGTTACAGCCCAGTTCATCTGGTATGCAAACTGCCATGACTTTTTGACTGCACATCTCTGCCATCATCCATCATGAGTTGATATGGAAAACGATCGGTTTAGTCATCTGTGACCAAAGATGTGTTCCACTGTATTATTATAGGAGAGATCCACTACCATGGTAAAAATAAACTCTGAAATGAGACTATAGGGCAAGGCAAATGTGTGTGATTTAGACTTAGGTTTTGTTCTTTCATACACATTGGTTTTTGGAATTTGACGCTGGAAAAGGTCAGTTTTCATTCCAACCCCAAAGAAGCGCAGTGCCAAAATTCTTTGGTAGTTCAAACTACCACACAGTTGCACTCATGCTAGCAAGGTAATGCTCAAAATCCTTCAAGCTAACCTTCAGCAGAATGTGAACTGAGAAATTCCAGATGTACAAGCTGGATTTAGAAAATGCAGAGGAACCAGAGATCAAATTGCCAACATTCACTGGATTATGCAGAAAGCAAGAGAATTCCAGAAAAACATGTGCTTCATTGACTATGTGAAAGCCTTTGACTGTGTGGATCACAACAAACTGAAAAATTCTTAAAGAGATGGGAATACCAGACCACCTTACCTCTCCTGAGAAACCTGTATGAAGGTCAACAAGAAACAGAATCTGACATGGAATGATGGACTGGTTCAAAATTGGAAAGGAGTATGACAAGACTATATTGTCACTCTGCTTATTTAACTCACTCAAGATAGTTTCTTGGGCAAACTCTGGGAGATGGTGAGGGACAGGGAAGCCTGGTGTCCATGAGGTTGCAAAGAGTCAGACTCGACTGAGCGGCTGAATAATGACATGATCTTGAACATTCTTTTTACAGCTCAATCAGAAGTGTAACTTTTCTACCACAATGTTGATCTTCAGGTTTAACCTATTAAAGACAATATTATTTTCAAGTTGTGGTTATGTATCATTATATAAACTGTATCATATTATATATTTAAACAGTATAAAAGAAACAGTTTACAGCAGATGATTTATATAAACATTGAGAGTCCCTTGGACTGCAAGGAGATCCAACCAGTCCATTCTAGAGGAGATCAATCCTGGGTGTTCATTGGAAGGACAGATACTAAAGCTGAAACTCCAATACTTTGGCCACCTCATGCGTCGAGTTGACTCACTGGAAAAGACTCTGATGCTGGGAGGGATTGGGGGCGGGAGGAGATGGGGACGACAGAGAATGAGATGGATGGATGGCATCACCAACTCGATGGACATGAGTTTGGGTGAACTCCGGGACTTGTTGATGGACAGGGAGGCCTGGCGTGCTGTGATTCATGGGGTCGCAAAGCGTCGGACATGACTGAGCGTCTGAACTGAACTGAACTGATAAAGTAATTGAATTTAAATATCCTAAATATAGTTAGTTTCAAGTACTTTAAATAGTTCTTAAAATACTTCAACTTTTAGTCTATATTTCCCTTACCCAAATTTATTGATATTGGAATGCTGGGCCCAAAAAAACTAAATTCGAGAAAGAGAAATTCATACATGTATGTTTATCTTAAATTTCAATAATTGAGTTATTGTGTTCTTAGGATTTCTTTGGTGGTATTTCTTATGTAAGTTTATAAATATTCATTAGTGAATATACTTTTATAACATATAATCTCATTACTTGTAGTTACTGCTCTGATGTGTTTGAAATATCATCAGTGAAAGCACATTTGTGATAAGGTGATGTCACTAGTCTATTTTAGTTAATGTATGTGATATATAGACTTGTTATCTGTTTCATGAATATGCTGTCTAGGAATCATGTTTTAGAGTAGAAAATACTGATTTAGAAAATTCTTCCATCCTATATTAAGAGTGTTGTAAGTAAGGGTTGTATTCGTTATGAAAGATAAGCAACAATTTTTAACTGTAAAAAATTTTAATTGTAAAATTTATTAACTAGTTACAATAATTATAAACCTACATTAATGTAAAATAGAGACCATAATATTGCATATGTGGATTATATAAGGTCTCATTATATTATAAAATGTGCATGATATATATATGTTATTCTACTAAGCTATAAATCTGTACTATCTAAAGCTTATATGTGAGTATAATAAGCATCAGTTATCATTTTATTAAGTATTTTTGCTTAGCCCTTTAGAAGTCTGGAAGAAAGGAGATTATGATAGATTACTTTATGGGTATCATCTCTTAAAAAAACTGTCAATGAAAATTTGAATTTCTATCTTCTTTTATCTTTTACATATGCTTTTTAAAATTTTTTATTTATTTATTTTTGGCTGTGCGAGGTCTTAATTGCTGCGTAGGCTCTGTCTAGTTTCAGTGAGCAGAGGCTCTTCGGTGAGCAGAGGGTGATGTGAAGGCTTCTCATTGCAGTGGTTTCTCTTGTTGCAGACCAGGCTCTAGAGTGCTCGGGCTTCAGTAGTTGTGGCATGTGGGCTCAGTATTTGGGACTCCTGGGTTCTAGAGCACAGGCTTAATAGTTGTGGTGCAAGGGCTTAGTTGCTCCAGGGCATGTGGGATCTTCCTGGACCAGGCAGTGTACCAGTGTCTCCTTCATTGGCAGGTGGCTTCTTTCCCACAAGCCACCAGAGAATCCATCCTTCATTTCTTAATAAATTTCCTTGTAACAAGTAGAGGCAATAATAATTCTCTGTAACCTATAGTTATCCATTGGATTTTGAAGCTGCTGATCAAGGCCAGTAGGTAGATTTCAGGTAGAATGCAAAAGGATTTTTTCTTTATGAGTGGAAATTCTACTACCAGATGCCAGCATTCATCTAGAACAGGGATCCCCAAACTCTGGGATTTAATGCCTGATGATCTGAGATAGTGCTGATGTAATAATAATAGAAATAAAGTGCACAGTAAATGTAGTGCACTTGAATCATCCCGAAACCGGTCCCCCCAACCCTGGTCCGTGTAAAAATTATCTTCCAGGAAACCTGTCACTGGTGCCTAAAAGGCTGGGGACTACTGACCTAATGTTTTGAAAATTCTGTAGAGGGAATTAACATGGATCCAGTCACTTCTTAGTGACTCCCTTTCCACAGTGATTTAAATAACGTTGACCTTTGTTTAAAAATTGCAAACTCATTTGAAAATGAATCTGCTGCTTTGCATTATTAAAGCTACTAACTATTTAAATTGTATTTTAATTTCATAGAGCTACTCTTATGCTTATATTGAATTTTACAGGACTAACCAGCAGAATTTGTCAATTTGGGGACCTTAAAGGTATCTTAAATCTTTTAAATGAGAGGTTCATAAAATTGTTCAGTTTTTATTTCTGAATACCTTTTTTGTAGTACCCTTAATGTAGCTTTAATCCATCTGTTTGTGTGTTCTGGAAGTGTAGAAGTGCTTCAAGTAGTCATTAAGGTAGAATTGTTTTCTTAAGTTGGAGGTGGGCACGTTCATTCTGAGGATAGTAAATATTTTCGACCTTGCAGGCCATATGGTCTCTGTCATAAGTACTCAGCCCTGCTGCTGTAGAGCGAAAATTATAAACAATACAGAAAGAAATGGGTGTGCCTTGTTTCAACAAAACTTTATTTACAAAAACAGACAATAGGCCAATGAGCAATGTTTCATCAACTCCTACTCTAAATCACTGAGTCTATGGTCTCTCTAAAATCAGGTCATTTTATGTCTGGAAGTGAAGAGGCAGTTTCTGCTTTTTGCTTTGTCATCAATAGTAGTACTTTCATTCTGAATACTAATAGAGAAAAAAGATACTAAAGATACTCTAGGAGGAGATTGGTTAACTGGATTTGGAGAGATTGCAGGCTGACCTATAGATGTGTGCTCTATACCTGGGAAAGATTGAAAGCAGGAGGAGAAGGGGACAACAGAGGATGAGATGGTTGGATGGCATCACTGACTCGATGGACATGAGTTTGAGCAGGCTCTGGGAGTTGGTGATGGACAGGGATGCCTGATGTGCTGCAGTCTATGGGGTCGCAAAGAGTCAGACACAACTGAGTGACTGAACTGAACTGATATCTGGGTATTCCCACAGTCTCTGGCTTATCATGAGCTCTGCTGGAGAAAGTTAGGAAATTGTTAACTTGTGCTTGCTCACCTCAGTGCTACCAATCAACCCTTTTATTTATCTCTATTTGACTCCTTGTTACATTCCTCACAGCATCTCTTCCAAGGTCATTCTTATCCCCTCATAGCTTGGTCTCAGCATTTGATGTCTCATCTCTTACTTAGGAAAGATGTGTGATATCATTCAATATGAATCTCTTATGTTTTATGTTAGTTCCTTTTTTAAGGTGGGAATGAAAATTGATCATTTTTATCTACACTTAAATGAATTTTTAATTCTCAATTTAATATGCAGACTGTGTAAGTTATTGTAAAATATTTGCCTAAATAAGTATAATTAGCCGTGAACAGTGAAGGAACTCAGCCATACATATACATGTATCCATTCTCCCCCAAACACCCCTCTCATCCAGGCTGCCACATACCATTGAGTAGAGTTCCATGTGTAGGTCCTTGTTGGTAATCCATTTTAAATATAGCACTAACTGCTATTTTTTTTTGGTTTTGTAACACTTGAAATAGATTAAACCGAGGTTGTATACTATCATTTTAATTTTGTTAGATGTTATTTATTTAGCTCAAATATTTAGAAAGTTTGCTACATGTTTGAGTAGTAATTTTTTTTTTTTTTAGTTTATAAAAGAAAAACTGGTAATCTGAATGTTTTGCATTATTTGTTTTAAAATTTGTCACAGCGGGCATGTAATCAAGTGAAATTTTGATTGTTTAGAGATGTTTCAGGAACCATGATTATGTAGCAGTCTCACACACCTTTGGGTTTCTTTAGTGGTGAGACCGTTTTCACTGCCCAGGATAGATGGGCTGAAATGGCAGGAACATGACTAGAAAGCGCACATTATATACGTTTCAGTCAGCATGTTGCTAGTGACAGGTGCTCGATGGTTGTTGGGATCCTTGTCAACAAAGAGAATCCTTTGACATTAAAGTCACCGGCTCCATCGTGATTTGGGGTGGCTATTGGCAGTTCCATCAGGCTGCAGCTGATCAGTGAATGTCAAAGCTGTGCTGTTCTACACTGTCACCAGCTCTGTGTGTGTATGTGTGTGTGTGTGTGTGTGTGTGTTTAAGGGAGGGATGGTTTGGCTTATCTTGTTATTTCGTCTTCACCAGGCTTTCAAATTGCTTACCTTTGGGAAATGCACTGAGAGGTCATAGGGAATATAGGTGTCTTTAGGACATGCAAAATCATATACAGAGTGACGACTTACGTGGAGACGAGTAATGATTACCTTGACTCCAAGCCAATCAATGGTGTGAACACCTGGGGACTCATTAAATGGCATTTGTGGTGTCTGTAACTGAGGTTTTGAGCTCTATTTCAGGAAAAGCAGTGACAGCCCTTAATGTCTAATTGACCTCTTCTCTTTGTTTCACTTTCTTTCTTTTTCCTTATTTGCGTCTGATGTGGGTCCCAATGGCAGCAAACAGCCCTGCTCAGCATTTTGAACTTCTGTTCAGACCTTCAGCACCTCAGTTTGGGTAGTTGTGTCATGGTAAGTACTGGAAAATTCTTTTTTCTTCCCATGGGTGAATTTTATCCCGACTCACCCCACACCCACCCGCAGCTTTTCAGATTTATGGTTAACAACTGTGCACCCCACTTTCAAACATTTTTCTTAAATCGAAGAGTTTGTCTTTGAAACATGGACATTATTTATCTGTGAGAACAAGGAGAGAAGTATAGTGTGGTATAAAGTGGGTGGTTCTGCCTCAAGTAAGATGTTATCTCAGACAAGCTATTTACCTCTCTGGGCTTCTTTACAAAATAGTAAATCAATCATACCCAAATGCCAATAGTTTGGTAACTTTTTCACGAGGCTAATTTTAGTTTTTGAGATCTGAGATTATTTCCTGGAAATGTTGATGATAGTAGATAAATTTATTTTGTTTGCTTTTGTGTTTGTTTTATTGCCCTTATTGAGTAAGATAAAATGATGGACACCAGCCTATGTTGATGATCACATATTTTTGAAGCATCACTGGTCTGTGAAATCCAAAAGTCTATGGACTCTTGGAATAAATAATCCTGAGATTTAAAATTGCAGTTTACATGTCATTAAGAGTTCATGGCATGAATTAAATGTTTTTCAACTAAATGGCATGGTTAATAGATAGTGCTGACACTTAAGGGACAGCAGAGCCCTTGGTGTGTATATGTGTGTGTGTTCTGTGTACGTGTGTGTGTGCATACAAACTCAAAGGAAATGCATCTCCCAGTGTAACTGACTGTAGAGCAATCTATTCCTTTTTATTTTCTTACCTGCCCCCCTCACCCCCGCACACACTCAAAGCAGATTTCGGAGATCCTAAATCATTCCAGTTTTGCATCCACTTATTAGGAAGATCTTAATAAGCAGGATGGTTGCAAGATCAAAGTTTCTTAGGCCTTGTTAAACCACATGTATAGACTCAGGCAGGCTTCTTTGGTGACTCCGACCTTAAAGAATCTGCCTGCGCTGCAGGAGACCTGGGTTTGATCCCTGGGTTGGGAAGATCCCCTGGAGAAGGGAATGGCTACCCACTCCGATAGTCTTGCCTGGAAAATTCCATGGACAGGCGAGCCTATCGGTCTACAGTCCATGGAGTCTCAGAGTCGGAAGTGACTGAGGGACTGACACTTTCACTTTCATAGGTTCAGGCTCATCTCGGTCTCTGGAAACAGTCTTGGGAGCCTACTCACTCAGCATTAAGTTTTGCTTATTTCTGATCAACGTTTTACCTTAGTTAGCAATTTCATGGGATTATTTTGGGTCCTTCTAGTTTTCTTCTAGATGAGCTCAGTGATATTCCGTGGCACTTTCTGTGACAACACACCAGACAGTTACTGTCTCTTGGATCTTTGCCTATTGTGAGCCCGCCTTCTTTAGGTTGGTAAGGACCCTGTTTTAACTTTGGCTAGAGGTTTCTGCCTCGGAGAAGGCAATCGCACCCCACTCCAGTACTCTTGCCTGGAAAATCCCATGGATGGAGGAGCCTGGTTGGCTGCAGTCCATGGGGTTGCTAAGAGTCAGACACGATTGAACTGAACGACTTCATTTTCACTTTTCACTTTCATGCATTGGAGAAGGAAATGGCAACCCACTCCAGTGTTCTTGCCTGGAGAATCCCAGGGACGCGGGAGCCTAGTGGGCTTCTGTCTATGGGGTTGCACAGAGTTGGACACGACTGAAGCGACTTAGCAGCAGCAGCAGCAGCAGAGGTTTCTGCCTATTAATTACCTCCCCATAAAGTAGAACAGCATTCTGTAGAAAAACAGGCCTCTGATCACAGGTACTTTAGAGTTGGGATTATGTATGTTTATAGTTGGAATTAGGTGTAGTAGCAGGCAACATTTTCCAAAGTTGACCTATGGAATGTTAGTCCTAAAAGATATTCAATTTAGAAAGTTGTGTATTTATGAGAGAGAGTAGGGCAAATAGGAATTCTGGGTCAAAATTAGGAAACGATGCTCCTATACCCTCCTGCTGACATTTTCAATAGTATGTCCTACAATAAAGAGACAGTTTGCCTTTGCTTAAGCCAGTATTTTCTAGCTTTACCTGACACTGAACCTGTTTTTCCATATCACATCTATGAACGTGTCCCACTCATTCCCAGAGACCCTGGCAGCCGCTACTCCCTCCTTCAACCCCTGCCACTGTAATCACTCTCACAGCACCTTGTTTTATTATTTTATTTATCACTCTCTTAATTTATTTTGCTCACTTATCTGTCTGTATGTCTTTCCAAGAAATATGAACACATAATTTTTTTTTTTTTTGGTTCACTGTTGTTCCTAATATCTGGAGTGGTGCTGGCACATTGTAGGTGAAATAAAAGGAAGTAATCATTGGAAATGTTTGCTGTTTCATTTCCTTTTGATGTCTGGTGATAATGCCAATACCTGATTATAACAAAAGCAAATAAAACTCTTAAAAAGAATCTGTTTAAAGAAACATCATTGAAACAGTCAAAGTCCATGAACAATGTCTAATTCTTGATTAGTAGAAGCTTATCCCATGATCATGAGTTAAATCACTAGACACCTCTGATAATTGACAACACATAATATATCACGATCTAAATTATTTTCAGGTTGCATTGTCAGTCTCCAAGGACCTCATTTAACCAAAACTAGTATCCTTATTAGTACTATCAACATATTCACTTACTATTTTAGAGCCTAGTAAAGTACAGACCTTTCTCAGGGAGATCTTACATACCTATCAAAGTGGCATGCTGCTGCTGCTCAGTCACTTCAGTCATGTCCGACTCTGTGTGACCCCATAGACGGAAGCCCACCAGGCTCCCCCATCCCTGGGATTCTCCAGGCAAGAACACTGGAGTGGGTTGCCATTTCCTTCTCCAGTGTGTGAAAGTGAAAAGTGAAAGTGAAGTCGCTCAGTTGTGTCCGACCCTTAGCGACCCCACGGACTGCAGCCTACCAGGCTCCTCCATCCATGGGATTTTCTAGGCAATAGTACTAGAGTGGCTTGCCATTGCCTTCTCCGATCAAAGTGGCTTAAGCACTGTCAAAATGGGAGGCATACAAGGATATTAAATAATCCTCAAATTCTTTGAGAGGGCCTAAGGATTTCAGGCTGCCTTTGGATTTAATTCATTAACATCCTGTCTGGAATTCTTTTAAGTGGATTTTTAAGGACGTGATTACTCTTGCTGTTTTATGGAACAGCGGCCACTCTGGGAGATGAGTGAGCAGATCTGTATTAACCGCAATGTGGGGATGTTTACATGTAAGCAAATAACAGGAGATGATTAAGGATGTTTGAACATGCTCCAGACAGTTTCTGTTTCTGAGCATAGTATGGAAAAGACTGAAATTACTTGATTTCCAGATTGAAGACTACGATGTGGCAGCTAGCATGATAGGAGCCAAGTGTAAAAAACTCCGGACTCTGGATCTGTGGAGGTGTAAGAACATCACTGAGAACGGGATAGCAGAACTGGCTTCTGGGTGTCCGCTTCTGGAGGAACTTGACCTCGGCTGGTGCCCTACTCTGCAGAGCAGCACCGGGTGCTTTGCCAGACTGGCACGCCAGCTTCCAAACTTGCAGAAACTCTTTCTAACGGCTAACAGGTCGGTGTGTGACACAGACATCGAAGAACTGGCATGTAATTGTACCAGATTACGCCAACTGGACATCTTAGGTAAGGTGCAGTCTGTAAGTTTGTTTTAAAGCCTTGACATAAAAGCTAATCTCAGACATTTTATAAAGAAAAAAAAATCTTGGCTGCAATCAAAATGTTGTCTTGATAATTATAACTGTCCTTAAGTAAGAGAGGGAGGGCAATAACAGAATTTTATCATTGAACTTATCAGAAAGCTCTGAATAATCCTTAGTTCTTGGTCTAGTGAGAAGAATGAGAGTTTGAGCCGTGTTCTCCATTTTTATTGACAGATAAGAAATAATTCATTTGTATAATGAATTCAGGACACACACACATGGCTTCTTGATGTTAAATTCTTGATTAAAGAATACTGTAAGTCTCTATCCCTGATGATTGTGCTTTAGGAGTAGTTCTACCCTAAGGCAGAGCTATTGAAAATCCTTCCCAGTTCTGGGATTCCTTGTGTCTTTATTGCAATTTACAGCCAGAAACCGTGTGATATTTTGTTACTTCTGATGTTGGCCAGAATTGCTAGAATGCCACAGTTATAATTGCCCACACAGTTGTGAACTCAAAACACTTGCACTGTGTTTCTGGTAATCTATTAATACTAACAGATGAGTCCTTGAAGTGCTAGTTATATCTTTTCCTGTTTAGTCAACATTTAACCAAAGGGAAACCTGAAGATTTTCAGCACTGGTGTTTCTGGTTTCACTTAAAATCTCTCCACAGTCCAGGCTTATGGTACATTTGTAGGTGTTGCTTATATAGTCACATGTTACTTATCAAAGTTACTTATAGGCAGAAATTGTTTTTTAAAAACTTAGGAATGGAAAATTAAGCATTTGGGACTAATAGTTACAAGCTAAGCAACAAAGATCTATATATCTGCTAGAATTATATCCAGGATCTTATAATAACTTGTAATGGAATATAATCTTCAAAAATTACCGAATCATTATACCATATACCTGAACTAATACAATATTATAAATCAACTATACTTCAGTAAAAGTAAATACATTTTTAAAAATCAACTAAAAAAACCAGTTGATTAAAAAAAACTTAGGAAGAACTTCTTATTTATTATATACACACTTTGGGCTAGATACTTCATCTGTATTATATTCTCCTTCATCTTCATAGCTCAGAAAGCTGGATATCATTGTCTTTTCATAGCTGAGGGTGCTGGAGCCAGCACTTAACATGTAGCAGAGCAAGGGTCAAGTACAAGGATATTGACCCCAGGATCAGTACTGTCTTTTCGAAACACCACACCCACTTAACTTGCTTGTTTCTTTTCCTGCCTATTCACGTTCTCCCTTGAATTAGCCTAGACTTTTTTATAAGATAAATATTTTGAAATGTTCAAAAAAAAGTCAAAGTCACAGGGACAGTGAGAAAAAGCAGCCAAAGGCCTTTTAAAATAATCATGAATTGCATCAGGCTTCACTTCAGAGGATGGTGCCAGTGTTGTTTAAAATCTATTTTACAGTTCCTCCTCCAAAAAAAACCCTCAAATAAACCCCGAAACATACACTAGAGATGGAGAGTAGCCAGCATCTGAAAGAGATGCTACCAAACTATAAAGACATAAGTAACACTGATCCCAAAACAAAGCACAATTGTTATGGACCATGGGTTCTGTTATCAGGTAGCCTGTCTGGTCTATGAATGTATGAATTACTTGACAAAGACATAAAAGAAATACAGGTAAGAAGTATCATGACTTCTTTTGAATTATTTGTGACTTGCATGAGCAAGGGAGTATCATTATTTATTTTGCTGAGTATAATTATATAATTTTCAATGGAAGGTGACCATCATGCAAGTATATTGGAGGATCTTGTTTCAAATATAAAGAGCACAGTAAAAAAAAATCACTAATAATAATTCATAATTTAACAGTGAAGTAACTGTATGCTTTATACTATTCTGAGCATATTTTAAGTTATTTAATCATCACCATAACCTCATGAAGTATTAATATATATATTAGCCACAGAGGAGAAAACAGGTAGAAGCAGGTTAAATGATTTGTCCAGGGCTCCTGACTAGTAAGGAATCTGGGCTTGAACCAAAGTCTCTACTTCTAACCACTGTGCTGTATTTTTATTGTTTTTTGGTTTCTTTTCACCATGTAGTGTTGGAATTCTTATTGTTTTCTTTTAAAAGGGATTCTTAGTTAAACCATGCTGGTATTCATTATTTTATTTGTCATTTTGTGATTAGCACATATGAATGTTAAGTGGCATAGCTTCTTCATACTAAACATATTTATCTATCAGTACAAAGCTGAATAAGATAGAGTACCTGTCTTCAGAGAGTTGATAACCTAGCAAGAAGGAATAAAACAAGCATATAAATAACTATAATGCAAGCTAGAAGCAAGTCCATCTTGATGAGGCTCAAAGCAAAGAGAAATATATATATGATCAGAGAAATAAGGAAAGACTTAATTCAAAAGGCTAATAGGGGTCTGCCCTGGTGGTCCAGTGGTTGAGAATCTGTCTGTCAATGCAGGGGACACTGGTTCGATCCCTGGTCCAGGAAGATCCCACATGCTGTGGGGCTACTGAGCCCATGTGCCACAGCTTCTGAAGCCCAGTTGTCTTAGAGCCCATGCTCTGCAAGAAGAGAAGTCACTGCAGTGAGAATCCCACGTGCTACAACTAGAGAGTAGCCCTGCTTGCTGCAACTAGAGAAAACCCATCTTAACAGCAAAGATCCCGCATATCCAAAAATAAATAAATATATAAAATAAAAAATTTTTAAAGGCTAATAGGTATTTGAAAGATAGACTTAACAAGTGAGCAGGAAATTGGGAGAGGAGGGCATTTTAGGCAGAAAGAATAGCATGAAGCAAAAGCAGAGGAGTTGAAATCATAGGATATCTTTAGAGAATAGGCAGTCTTATTTGATCTAAAATGTTGGTATAATGGAGGGTAACATGGGGAGTTTTGAACACCAGGATGAGGAATCGGCACAGAATTAAACAAGGAAGAGCTCTTACTGGACTTCAGTTAGGGGTATGAGTGATATATTTAGAGCTGTGTTTTAGGAATCCTTACCTGGAAATGAATAGTAGGTGACTTGGAGAAGGAAGAGATCAAAATTAGAGAGACTGGCTGTAATAATCCATCTAATGAGGGTCTACACCAGCGTAATGGCATTGGGAAATTAGCCACCATCCCTTCATCCTTTCATTGATTACACACCTGTTGAGCATATACTGCGTTTGGCCTTGTTTTCAACACTGGAGATGCTCAGTGCCCTGAAAGAACAAGCTGACTAAAAACAGGACTGTGTCCTCAGTAGACAACAAAACAACAGCACAGAGTGCCCTGAAAGCATACAACAGGGGACACTAGCCCAGTTACATGTTCAGTCTCTGACTTCCTCCCCTGACATTCTCTTGGGCTTTAGGAGCTCCATATTTATCAGGAGAGACTTCCCTAGTGTCTCAGTGGTAAAGAATCCAAGCTGCAATGCAGGAAACACAAGTTTGATCCCTGGGTCCAGAAGATCCCCTGGAGGAGGAAATGGCAACCCACTCCAGTATTCTTGCCTGGGGAATCCGATGGACAGAGGAGTCTGGCGGGCTACAGTCCATGGGGTCACAAAAGAGTTGGACACGACTTAGCAACTGAACAACAACAGTTTATCAGGAAACTCAGATACAAATGACCAAGACTGGCAAATAGACAGTGGTCACAGCCCTGGGCGAAACACTTCACAGGCTTCAGTGAAGTCTTCTGATCGTAACGAAATCCCCATCAGGATAGCTTACAGTATAGTGTTAGTCTCTCAGTCGCGTCTGACTCTTTGCGACCCTTTGGACTGTAGCCCACCAGACTCTTCTGTCCCTGGAATTCTCCAGGCATGAAAACTGGAGTGGGTAGCCATTCCCTTCTCCAGGGAATCTGCCCTACCCAATCTCCCACGTTGCAGGCAGATCCTTTACCGTCTGAGCCACCAACTAAAGCATACGAAAAAGACAGTTATCATGAAGATACACGTGTCCATCTCAGATCCCATGGGTAGAAGCTGGCTGTGGTCAGATCTCAGGAGGGACTGACAACCATCAAAAGGCGAGGGAGCTTTTTCTCTTTTTCCTTCCTTCTCCTGTCTTGCCTGCTGAGGCCTCCATTCCCGATGCCCTCCCTCTGCTGCCTTAGGCTCTGTGTCTGCATCTCCCTCTGATCTTGCTTTGTTCTTCTCTTGTCATGCTGGCCATCTCTGCTTCTCTGGGTACACATGGCCAAATGTAGCAATCCTGACCCAGTTTCCATGTCTTCAGTTCAAGAGATTGAGTGGGCACTGGAGATTTTACTGAATCCCAATTCTGAATTCCCAGGAGGATCTGCATTGGTTTGTCACAGGGCTGGTCACAGTCAGGATAGCAGTATAGTCACAGCTTCTAGAGTCTGTGGCAGAGGGGAGGAGATAGGATTTCTCACAGCAAAAGGCATAGACTGCTGTTTAAGAAACTTGAATCCCCATCCCACGAATGTATACGCAATACCATTGTGGGGGTTTTGTTTTTTTTTTCCTCCCTAGAAAATCGGTAGTTACAACACATGACATCTTAGAGCCTAGTCATATTTGGTATGTATTGAGTGCCTGCCATGTATTGGGTGCTTTACATAATTTATATGATTTATATTCCATCTGAATAACCCATAATCACTTCACATTTATTATGTGCTAAATAGTACTCATCAGCCATCATTTGTCTTCCAGTCATGCCATTTTATACTTACTGTAAAACTTATCAAGTTGTATTGTACTTATTTGCTTTGAACTCTGGTCAATGAGTTCTTTAAGGCAGGCACATGTCTTACTCATCTTTGTATCTCCAGTGCCCTGAGACAGAAGTTTCTACAGGGTTCAGTTCAGTTCAGTTGCTCAGTCGTGTCCGACTCTTTGCGTAGTTGCTCAGTAATTGCACTGCATGGAATTAGAGGTTGGATCATTGTAAGTATTGAGGCCCAGTTTGACCCACGGGATCAGGTAAATGAGATGTGCAAACAGTTTTGAACTGGGGTGAACAGAAATAGGAAAGTCTGGAGGAGCTGATTGGAAAGGGTAGGAGGTAGGAATGAAAATCAAATGGGTAGGTAATTGATGAAATTCAGCTCCTAGATTCACCAGGTTGGCTGGAAAAAATTTTTTACAGGACAATTGCAATATTAAGTCTTTTAAGAAATGTTTTTAATTTTTAAAAGACTATTTTAAATGTATTTTAAATAATTAACAAAAGGAACTCTTCATCAGGATATTATATAAATGTTGTGTAATGTTTTGTTTTGTACTGTTTTTAAACAGGAACAAGAATGGTAAGTCCGGCATCCTTAAGAAAACTCCTGGAATCTTGCAAAGATCTCTCCTTACTTGATGTGTCCTTCTGTTCTCAGATTGATAATAGAGCTGTGCTGGAACTCAGTGCGAGCTTTCCGAAAGTGTTCATAAAAAAGAGCTTTACCCAGTGACTTCATATATATCCTGTAATAAAATGAATGTGCTTTTTTAGGGTTTTGTTTTGGGGTTGGTTTTGTTTAGTTTTTATAATGGTGGGCATGTCTTAATATCCCATTAAGACATTTGTGGATTTTAAAGAAAAATGTGAAATTTTCCCTTCAATCACTGCATCAATGATTTAAACACATGTTTTCATAAAAAATGTAAGCACTTTCCTTCAAGAATATTTGAGTGGCTCATATTATTTTTATCTTATGTTAATCAGTGGTATAATGCTTTAGTCAGTAATTACGTGTTTGATAAAAGTAATATGGAAATATTTTAACTTATTTTGAAAGGAGCACTTTGGACAATAAAGTATCATGATATTTATGCAAAAATAAAATTAATTTTTCACACCTCCATGTAAGGATGCCTTATTAATAATAAGCCTTATGACCTGGTCAGTATTCTGTTTGGTATGTACAAAATTGTCAGAGTTGTTTGAAGGAAGAATCTTATTTTTTGTCTGTTAAGGTTATTTTTTAAGTTGATATACTAGTTGTTCAAGTTGAATTTTTAGTTTCTCCACTTTTCTGATATATTTATGTATTTTACTGTTGAATAATAACAGTGTAAAAAGATGGGCAAAAATAAGAACAAGAGGTCCTAAATGAAATAATTTTACAACTGCTCAGCAGATGCCTTAAAAATTTGCCAGAGGGAAAGGTTGAAGTCATTTGAATTATATGTGGATTTTATTTGTTTTTTCTGTGCCCCAGCACCTTAAATAATCAGAAACCAGCTATAGTGGAGGAAACAAAGAAAAGAAACATTGTTTTGTTAATTGTAAATTGATTTAGTTCTGCTGCTAAGAAAGTAGACAGAAAATATTTTGTGGAATGAAAAAGCAGGGCTGTTCCAAATACCAAACTAATATTAAATGTTTACTGTAACAAAATTTATTTTCCCACACAGGGCAAAGTGTTAATTTCCAATATCCACACATCCTAGAGTGATCCTGTAGAACTCTGCTATCCAACACAGCAGCCACTAGCCACATGTGGCTGTTTTATTTAACTTGAATTTAATTAAAAATTCCATTCCTAGGTTGTGCTAGCCACATTTCAAGTGTTCAGTAAGTTCCCTGAGGCTAGTGTTTATCATATTGGACAGCACTACTCTATAATTTCTTGTTATAAGATGTAGTCCTTTAAGAAGAAGCATATTTGGGTTAAAAATTTCATTGTTAATATATATCTCTAGGAAATTTTTGAAGATACTCTCAATAGTATATATAGAAAGCATTTTTACCCCTACCAAAGTTCTTAAGCTGGTGAATTTATACATATGGGAAATAGTAGGCATTCACTGAATAGTTATTGAATGAATAAGAATATATTATTGAATTCAACCATATGTCAAATTTTAAAATTATAAATTACAAGTAGTACTGTGCCTGTTCTTTTATAGAATATAAAGAATGTAGTATGTGACATATTAAAATAGTAATCCAGTCTCCTCCACATAAGAAACCATTGTATGAGAGTTGCTGTCCTTTTGATACGCCCCACATCTTCTGTTTGATGGCAGAAGCAAAGGGCAGAAAGAAAAGGGCTTGCTTATTCTCCATTACTATCTTCAAGCACTTGCTTTTCACTCAGGAATGTATGTAAGCATCTTAAATGTCTTTTTCAGTGGAGGATGGGATTTATAATTTGACTACCAACTGGGTGAAGTAGTGCTTTTCTCTTAAGCTAACAGCTGTCATTGAATTAATACTTCCTGTGAGGCACTCTTTCCTGCGGATTGCATGTATAACTCATTTAGTCTTCATAATAACCCTGTATGATAGATATCCTTGGTTACTCCCATTTACAGATGAGGAAACTAAGACAAAGAACGATCAAAGAACTTATGACCATAGCTGCTACTGGCAGAGCCAAGCATACACACCCAAGCGACCTGGCCTTAGATACTGTATGGTCAGTCTGTGCTTTAAAAGTATCCAGGTGAGGCATCTGGTTCTAGGGCAGAGGTTGGCAAACATTTTCTGTAAAGACCTGGATACTGAATATTTCAGGCAGTATTTCAGGCAGACCTGGATACTGAATACTGTGGGCTAAGAGGCAAAAAATTGAGATTAGTTTGTAAGTACATATGTAACTAAAGAGAAAATGAATTTCCACAAAATTTTTATTGACAGAATTCAAAACATAAAAATGATTGAAGTTTTCTGAAAAAAAAAATGATTGAAGTTTTCTGTATTGCAGTTCTACTAACTGAAAGAAATACTTTGGAGGAGGGTAATATTTCACTTAGTTTGGAGTCAGTGTTAATATTTCCTGTCATCAAAATAGAAAAAAATTGATTGTACAAATTCATCTGTTAATGTTCATCTGCAGTAAGATTTTACATATTTTGTCTTTGAAAATATCTTTTCATACTGATAAGGGTTGCCAAATACATTAATCCATGAGAATATGATTTTCATGGAGCAGATTTATCACTTGGAAGGCATTAATAAAATTTCACTAGGTTCTTTCTTCCCTTGATATTTTCCTTTCAGGATATTACATTGCAGATTATTCACTTCCCGACTCACTTCCTGATTGAAGTTTAGGTGGAAGTTCCTCAATTGCACAATTGAATAGATTTTGACAAGTAGGTATTTTCTTTATACTTATATTCAGAGATCCAGAAAACACTGCCAGACCTACTGTTGGAACTCAGAAAATACATCTGCTGCAAATTCATGTGAGAATGGAGCTCCTGTCATTTGTCTTACCTTTCCATAGCACAGGAAGTAATAAAGCAGCTCTGTGTTAACTTTATGATTCAGTGTTAGCTGTCATCAATATTACTTTGTTGTATTAAGTTTCACATATAAGCACTCTTTTGCTGACTTCACCTCCAGAGCTTCTGATTCAGTTGTTGTTGTTTAGTCACTAAGTTGTGTCTGAAGCCCGCCAGACTTCTCTGTCCATGGGATTTCTCAGGCAAGAATACTGAAGTGTGTTGCCATTTCCTTCTCCAGGGAATCTTCCTGACCCAGGGATGAAACCCACATCTCCTGCATTGTCTGGCAGATTCTTTTAACACTGAGCCACCTGGGAAGCCTTCTGATTCAGTAGAATTTGCATTTCTGATACTAGTTAGGCATTGCTGCTCCTGCTACTCTGAGGGCCACCCTTTGAGAAACACTGCTCTGCAGTTCTCCTTAAATCTGAATCTTTCCCTCAATCCCAGTGAATCCACATATAGTGGGAATAACTATTGTCATATTGTTGTGCACTGTTCCAATTTTTGGTTGAATTCATTACAAAACATTATCAAGCCTGCAACAAAAGCTAAATTCCAAAGCCATTCAGTATTCTGTAATAGTAGTTGAGGGCATTTCTTCTAGTTCAGAAAAATCTCAATATCAGTTCTGATCTCAAAAACTCACAATAAAACTACCACTGTTTAGCTAACTGTTGTATGAGAGGACAAATAAGGATATTCAGCTTCTTTATCTGATGAAAAATAGCAGAACTAATGATGGTTAGATGAAGTTCTCCACTGACATTGCTATTCCAGTAGCACAATAACACAATATTAAATCATATATATTTCATGCAGTACTTGTTGATGAATAATACAGTAAACAATTCTAGGTTTTAAACTGCATTTTCACAAGCTTTGTAAATTTGACCAACTAAACCTTTTGTTTTTTGCTCCACACATATTTTTATCACCACTGGTTATAATATATCTTAGCAGAGTCTACTTTAGGTTATACTGAATTCATATTTTCTTAACTTACTAGAAAATATTCTTGTCTGTAATTGTTCCATGTAGACCACTCATAGAAACCAACTCTTCAGTCACTTCAACTTTGGCACTGACTCATCAAATAAATAATGATAACTTGGCAGTATCAGTAACATCTGTTGACACATCACGAGCCAAGGAGAACCACTCCGAATCATTTGCTTTGGTTTTGTATTGACTAATGATGTTGTTCCCAGTGTTCTCAATTCTTTGGGCCAAAAGGCTAATTTATTAGTCTTAAGCAGGTTTACTTTGGACACATTTCTTCAGCTGATGAATCAAAAACAATTAACTCACCATTGGTAAAAGGCTTTCCTTGCTTGGCTAACAAATGAGCCACTTACAAACTTACTTTGCAGCTTTATTTTCATTTTTTAATTTTTGCAAAAACATTCTGCTGTGATAAGATACCTTGTTTTAAATTTTCTAATTTTTCTGGCCATTGCATTCCTATGAATTGAGAATATTGTGGTGAGTCCTTAGTATGGTAATTCCCATGTATGTAATAGTCTTTCAGAGTGGCTACAGTGTCACTGCATTTTGAACACAAGATGGGGAACACGTGTATACCCGGGGCAGATTCATGTCAATGTATGGCAAAACCAATACAATAATGTAAAGTAATTAGCCTCCAATTAAAATTAAATAAACACAATGCTTTGCCATCTAATTCAGTAACAAAATAATCCATACTCCTCTGTACCTTAAATACATGACACTTGAATTTACTTTTCTCTTTTGTTGTTCCAACTTTATGGGTATGCTCTGGTAATAAAAACTTTTAAGATATTGTGGAATGACAATGCGTGTGGCATTCAGAATGTTGGTAGTAATAACTACGATTTGTAATGTGCCAAGCCACAGTGCAAAATGATGAGAGCATCAGGTAGGTCTCTGTTGCTGCTACTCAATTCTGCCATTGTAGTCTGGAAGCCACCATTGACAAGAAGTGAATACGTGTAGTAACATTCCAATAAAACTGTATTTCTGGACACTTAAAGTTGAATTTCATGGAGAAGGAAATGGCAACCCACTCCAGTGTTCTTGCCTGGAGAATCCCAGGGACGGCAGAGCCTGGTGGGCTGCCGTTTATGGGGTCGCACAGAGTCGGACACGACTGAAGCTACTTAGCAGCAGCAGCAGCAAAGTTGAATTTCATATAATATTCATGTGTCACAAAATATAATTCTTCTTTTGATATGTTTATTATTAGCTTTTTTCAAATGGAAATGGTAAAAAAACATCTTTAAGTTGCAGTCTGAATTTGGCTTGTGGGCCTAATTTTTGACCCCTTTAGGAGGAGATTCTGAAATCAGTTAAATGCAGCTTTGCCCATTCCTAATTTTATAAATCAGAATCAAACCTGTTCTCAGCTTTTATCTTTTTCATTTTACCATTTAGATTTTAGAATTAAGAACAGTATTTTGCCAACTTAAGCTAAACTAAGCTAAGTGAAAGTCGCTCAGTTGTGTCCAATTCTTCGTGACCCCATCGACTATACAGTCCATGGAATTCTCCAGGCCAGAATACTGGGGTGGGTAGCCATTCCCTTCTCCAGGGTATCTTCCTGACCCAGGAATCAAACCAGGGTTTCCTTTGTTGCAGGCAGCTTCTTTACCAGCTGAGCCACAAGGGAAGCCATTTTGCTGACTTAAAGTAAATAAAACTTCTACCATGACAAGAATTTTGGATCATTTGATTGAGATCTTTTTTGTTGAGGTATATTTAACAATTAAGATTTATATATATTTTAAGATATACAATTTGATAATTTGATATACATTGTGAAAAAAAATTACCACATTCAAGCTCATTAATATATCCTTCTATTCAGATAGTTAACACTTTTTTTGGTGGTAACAATAAGATCCACCCTATTAGCAAATTTTAAGTATACAGTGAAGTACTGGTAACTCTAGTCACATTGTTGTACATTAAGTCTCCAGAACTTATTATGCTTAACTGAAACTTTGTACTTTTCACCAACATCTCCCCATTTCTCCGTCCTGAGTCCCTGGTTGCTGCTGCTGCTAAGTCACTTCAGTCGTGTCTGACTCTGTGTGTCCCCATAGACGGAAGCCCACCAGGCTCCCCCATCCCTGGGATTTTCCAGGCAAGAACACTGGAGTGGGTTGCCATTTCCTTCTCCAATGTGTGAAAGCGAAAAGTGAAAGTGAAGTTGCTCAGTGGTGTCCAACCCTTAGCGACCCCATGGACTGCAGCCTACCAGTCAACTCCATCCATGGGATTTTCTAGACAAGAGTACTGGAGTGGCTTGCCATTGCCTTCTCCAGAGTCCCTGGTAACCACCATTATATTCTCTGTTTCTATGAATTTGACTATTTTAGGTTTCAAATAGAAGTGAGATGATGTAGTATTTTTTTCTCTCTGTCTTGTTTCATTTAGCAAATGTCCTCCAGTTTCATCCATGTTGTAGATAGCAGGGTTTCTTTTTTAAGGCTGAATAGTATTCTATTTTACACATAGATGCACCACATTTTTTTTATTCGGTCATCTCTTAACAGACTTTTATGGTTGTTTCTATATCTTGGCTTCTGTGAATGTGTGAATAATGCTGAAATGAATGTGGAAGTGCAGATTCTCAGAAATGGGATAGCTGGATGCTGTGGTATTTCTGTTTTTACTTTTTTGGAGGAACCTCCATATTGTTTTTATAAAGGCCATACCAATTTATATTCCTCCCAACAGTGTACAAGGGTTCCCTTAGTAAAAGTGAATATGTAGATTATCTATTGAAGTTTCAAGCCTGATGACCCATCATTGTAGCATTGTCAACTGACTTTTTAAACTTATTATTTATCTTAGAATTTTGGTAAGACAAATGACCTTCTTGGTGGCTCTTAATAGACAAAAATATCTCCCCGACTCTGGGAGCATAATCAAAGGATCCTGTCAATTTAAATTGCTTGTATGAAAATACACAATATGCAGCAAAATGTTTAGGCAGTTAAAATTCTTCCTTTCCTTTCGAGTGATTAATTTTGAGCCAATATGTAGCAAAGCAAAACTGATTTCTTGGCAGAATTATTTTTATTTTTTAGTGTTTCCCTAGGAATTAACTTAGAAACTGAAAACTCATATTTGCAAGTGTAAAAATACTAACCAAGAAAGTCAGGAAAAATCTGTACCATGTATATTGAATTTTCTGGATTTTCACTTTTTACTTTAAGGTATTAAAGGATGCCTATTATTGACAGAGTAATTTTCAAAGCCATTTATCAGTGTTGCATCTTAGTTTTCCTCCATTTGGCACATTTAATATTGATACTTCAGAATAACTCTTTTTTAAGTTACTCCAAAAATTTTGTCAGTGACCCCTAACAGATTGTTATCTATTGCCAAAACACTATTCTAGCAGCTCTGGTTTTATATGTGTAGCCCAGTTCTCTAGCAGTACATTAATGTCAATAAGCAAATGAGGTGATTGGCACCTATAACTGCAAGTCAAAAGGGAAGAGATAAATTACTTTAATCAGAGATGATTTATTATGTATATTTTATATATTGCTTTATAAATGTGGATAGAGGCCAAGATTTTTCCTTTGGCACAGCAGAGTGTCTTTAATATTTTTGCTTATATGTCTAAATTTTTGGCTTAAATTTTTGTGCATATGAATACAATTAATGGTTGATTTGATTTTGAAAGTAAAAAGGCTATTATGTTAAAATTGACATTTTCAGATGAAGGAAGATTTTTATCAATGTATTTTGTAAAGTAAATTAGTGCAGTCTTAGCTGTAAAACTTTTAAGGAAAAATTTTAAAGCAAAATAGTCATGATCAGATAAGTTATATAGATTACACCAAAGAAAAAGAAAGCTCTGTTACAAATGAGAATCTGTACAGACAACTGACTGAGATGTTTAAAATTTCATTTGTATAAAAATGCTGTTCAATGCCTAATGATTTTTATTGTTCATATTATTCTGTACTTTAGAATAATAAGATAAGCTTGAGTATCTCATTAGCTCACTTTCAAAACTGATCATTTCAGGACACTGCTGAATATAATGGAAGGTTTGGATAAATAGGTTTATGTCACAGTCTCTATGAAATTAGACGAGAATAAACCTGAAAGATAAGCTATCATCTATGTGCTGAACAGTAGCAATCCATCCTTATGCTATGAAATGCCATCGGCTTGGGTGCATTTTGTAAACTGTAAAATTACATGAGTCTGCAATTAAACTATAAACTGCAGTCACACTGTTATTTACTTTTCCTTTATACTTTCTCAGTAGTTACCCCAAATAAGATTTATTCACTTTCAGTTTGTTTAATTTGTTATTAGTTTTGTATTGTTTGGTATTGTTATTAGTTTAATATAGTATTTTCCTACTTTTAGTTATAAAGTATCGTGTACTGTGGTACATGCTTTTTGTGGAAACCAATTACTTACCAGTTAGCTCCTAAGTTGTTCCACAGTTTTTAGTCACACCCAAACTACTTCTAGTGAGCTAGACTGGAATAAATGACAAGATAAAACACATTCATCCATCCATTTAGTCAACAGTATGCTGGTGGCTCAGAGGTTAAAGCGTCTGCCTCCAATGCGGGAGACCCGGGTTCGATCCCTGGGTCGGGAAGATCCCCTGGAGAAGGAAACGGTAACCCACTCCAGTATTCTTGCCTGGAGAATCCCATGGATGGAGAAGCCTGGTAGGCTACAGTCCACGGGGTCGCATAGAGTCGGACACGACTGAGCGACGGAACGGAACGGAACGGATGCATTGACACTGATAGCTCAGTTGGTAAAGAATTCGCCTGCAATGCAGGAGACCCTGGTTCAATTCTGGGTCGGGAAGATCTGCTGGAGAAGGGATAGGCTACCCACTCCGGTATTCTTGGGCTTCCCTTGTGGCTTAACTGGTAAAGAATTTGCCTGCAATGCAGGAGACCTGGGTTTGATCCCTGGGTTGGGAAGATCCCTTAAAGGAGGGAAAGGCTACCCTCTCCAGTATTCTGGCCTAGAGAACTCCATGGATGTATAGTTAGCTCCTAAGCTGTTGCATAGTCTTTAGTCACACCCAAACTACTTCTAGTGAGCTAGACTGTAATAAATGTCATAAGATAAAACACATTCATCCATCCATTTAGTCAACAGTATATATTGACAACAAAACTATTTTGATATGTGTGCTAGGCAAAGATTAGGGATGGGGCAGAATGTGTATAAATAATGACAAAGCAATTTTCAAAAATGGTTATGTGCCAAGAAGAAATTTTATAGTGAATAAGCATGGGATACAATGAATTCAACAAAGTTAGGTTTGTTTACTGCTGAACTTTAGAACCTCTTCTATCTAATGGACATGATAAAGGTAAGATAGAGTGAAGATTTGTAGTGATTGCCAATTTTCCAGGGAATACCTGTAAACATCTCTTGGAAACTTTAGTTTCTTGGAGCACAGTTTGGAAAATGCTGCTAAGCAGCATAATATAGTATCAAAAGTATTCACTATGGTAATTTTTCATTATTTGCTAAAGATTATGTGTTGTAATTTGTTTCTATGAAAAATATTTTTAATTTTTATTTAAGAAGATTAGGAAGTTGACTAATACTTTGATGATATAAATTTAAAAACAATTTCTGAGCATGATTATTTTATATTTCGGCCAATAATTGCTAACTCAATTTTTATTCATATATTAGATTTTTAGAATATGTGTTTACCATTGGTATCCTAAAATTCTGTGAAATATGAATCATGGTCTACCCATTGGAAATGCCTAAAGGAATTGTTGCAGCATCTGATTATTTTTAATATTTATTTCAGTATTAATAACATTGGTAATAGAATTTCACTGTCAAGTTAATTTGTATGTTATACTAGCCCATAAAACTATTCTAATAATCAACTGTGTAGTAACAGAAAAAAGTAGAAATTTTAGGTTAACTTTATCAGTGACCATTTAAAAATATATATATAATATATTTTTAAAGGTATCACTGGAAAAGACTCTGATGCTAGGAAAGGTTGGGGGCGGGAGGGAAGGGGACGACAGAGAATGAGATGGCTGGATGGCATCCCCGACTCTGTGGACATGAGTTTGAGTGAACTTCGGGAGTTGGTGATGGACAGGGAGGCCTGGCGTGCTGTGATTCATGGTGTCGCGGAGAGTCGGACACGACTGAGCGACTGAACTGAACTGAACAGCATTTACTACTGTCATCTGTTTTGCTAAAGTCTTCAAATAAAGGAAGGTAGTAATTTATTATGAGAATCATTTCTTCCCTAATAGATACTTTTACATGAACCCTATTATATGTTCAGTTCATTAGTCACCTATATATACATGTATTTATTTCAATCTCACAAATAAATGTGTGTTTAATTTCTCTTATAAACCTTTTTAAAGTGAGAAGTTATATTTCAGAAATCTGTTCTATAGAATATTTATAAATTGATGCTAAGATTACAACAACAAAAGCTAGAAAACTGTTAATACTAACACACATTCTGGCATACAGTTGTTCTTATTTGAGAGATTTTTTTGCTGACAGACACCCCAAATAAAGAACTTGGAGTGTTGAAGCCCTGCTACCTTGTTTAAAAGTCTTAAAAATGATCATACACAATAAAATCAAAAATAAATATGTATACATTTTTATAATCAGAAATATTTCTAAAGTTGAAAGACCTTTAAATGTTTTCAGCATACGTTACTCTTATTATTTGTCAGCAGTATCTGGCCCTGTGCATCTGCCCAGAAAATAGAAACACTTTTAGACGACTGTTCAGCTTCTGTCTTTCAGAGTATCTTCTGATTTCCCATCTATGGGCACTCCTTGTCAAAATTAAGGCTCCCATGTCTTATGCTGGGAGCATCAGTTTTATGAGTCTCGAGCCTGGGTGGAACAGCGTTGCTGGTGCCCTTTCCTCAGTGCCTTCTGTTCTCAGCCTCTGTAACAAGTCACTGGTGGTGGTAGTGTTTAGTCACTAAGTCATGTCTGACTCTCTGTGACCCTGTGGACTGTAGCCATGCTCCTCTGTCCATGAAATTCTCCAGGCAAGAATACTGGAGTGGGTTGCCATTTCCTTCTCCAGGGTGTCTTCCTGACCCTGGGATTGAGCCCACATCTCCTGCAATGGCAGGCAGATTCTTTACCACTGAGGCCACCAGGGAAGACTGTAAAAAACCACTAGCTTCCATTGTAATTCTGTAGCTTCAAATCCTTCCCCCTTAAGTCAAATTAGAATATCTATTTTATTAATGCTTTGAACATTAAAATATGAAATGTTAAAGAAGTAATTCTGATAAGTGTTTAGACACCAACTTTCTGGTGGAGGGGGGCAGAGCCCTGATTTGTAGTGTTTTCCAATTTTTGTCTTCTAAATTCTCCCACTGTGACTGATTTCGGGCTATCATTGTGAAGCCCTTCAAGGCTGAGCTGGGATGAGATGCACACACTGTGAACTGGCTTCAGTGCCCACCACCACCGGATGATATTATTAAACACTTATAGGCAAAATACACCTATTGCTAGTTTTCTCCCAGAGATGATATTAATATTATCTGTAATCAAGTGGTCCTTCAAACTTTATGAAAAATTTCCCTGCCATTGAATACACTGAAATAATAAAATTCAAAAATATTTTGTCTAAACTGATATTCAGTAATCGGTAGGAGAATTAAGACTATTAAGAAGAAAAACTTTGAAAAAAACTCACAAGGAGAAGCAAGTTGTTTCTGCTAATGTGAAACCAACACTGGTCATGGGATTATAATTTTAAAAAACATTTCCCTATATTTCCATGGACTCTGAAAGTTATATCCCCAGATAAATTGTGACATTTCCTCTCTGCATGTTGGTGCAATTTTATATTATGAAATTGTCATGTAGATTCACTACACCTATTTTCTAGACACAAATGACCATAACTGAAATACGTACCTATCTAGATACTGACAGCTAAACTACATAAGATCATTCTATCACTAATGTATATGCAAGCACATTGATAAGATACTTACACATTTTTTATAACAAAGATTTTGGGCTTAGGAGCCTCAAAACTTTTGATATTTTTCTGCTTCAGGTACCAGATTTTTGCTCTGGGTATGGAAGCATTTGTGTGCTAGCTTTATCAGGTTACAATAACAATCTCAAAAATGTCAGTGGCTTTCAATAACATCTATTTCTTACTCATGTGGCAAGTTGGCTTCTCTGGGTTGGTTGCTGTGGCTGTCTTTCAAGATGTGGTTCAGGCTCAGGTCTGCCTCACCAGGACACAGGCTGAAAGAGAAGGGCTCACTTGGGATATACCCTTGCAGTGGCAGGGGCCACTGATGCAGGAGAATTGCCAGCAACAAGAAATACATCCAAAAGTGTTTAAGTGTATATGTGTGCGTGTGTGCTAAATAGTTTTGGTCAGGTCCGACTCTTTGTGACTCAACAGACTGTAGACACCAGGCTCCTCTGTCCATGGGATTCTCCAGGCAAGAATACTGAAGTGGGTTGCCATGCCCTCCTCCAGGGGATCTTCCAGACCCAGGGATCAAGCCCACATTTTTTATGTCTCCTGCATTGGCAGGTGGGTTCTTTACTACTAGTGCCACCTGGGAAGTCCCTTAAGTGTGTATGCTGTTGCTGCTGTTAAGTCTCTTCAGTCGTGTCCGACTCTGTGTGACCCCATAGATAGCAGCCCACCAGGTTCCCCCATCCCTGGGATTCTCCAGGCCAGAACACTGGAGTGGGTTACCATTTCCTTCTCCGATGCATGGAAGTGAAAAGTGAAAGTGAAGTTGCTCAGTCGTGTCCGACGCTTCACGACTGCAGCCTACCAGGCTCCTCCATCCGTGGGATTTTCCAGGCAAGAGTACTGGAGTGGGGTGCCGTTGCCTTCTCCTATTGCTCATCAAGTCTGTTCCTATTGAGTTATTCAAAGAAAGTCATGTGATCCAGCCCAGTCATTGGGCAAGGAGGCTCCTCATCCTATTGGGACCATGGTGAGTCATCACCAGTAGTGTTGGGAACAGGTAATTCTGAACAGTGATACCACGTGCATGTACATGGGTGCTCAGTAGCTAAGTCGCGTCGGACTCTGCAACCCCATGGGCCAGACTCCTCTGTCCATGGGATTTTCTAAGCAAGAATACTGGAGTGGGTTGCCATTTCCTCCTCCAAGGGATATTTACAACCCAGGGATCGAACCCAGGTCTCCTGAGTCTCCTGTATTGGCAGGCGGATTCTTTACCACTGAGCCACCAGGGAAGTCTCAGTATATCACAAATATTTGTGGTCACTATGATGCTGGGAGGGATTGGGGGCAGGAGGAGAAGGGGACGACAGCTGGATGGCATCACCGACTCGATGGACATGAGTTTGAGTGAACTCCGGGAGTTGGTGTTGGACAGGGAGGCCTGGCATGCTGTGATTCATGGGATCGCAGAGAGTTGAACACGACTGAGCGACTGAACTGAACTGAACTGAATAGAATACAACCCTACTTGTTTTTTTTTCTTAATATTTAAAGTACTACTCTTCTGTTATTCTGAGATTTGCTGGTTTAAACATCACTGTATATAAGAATCATCTGGAATCTTGTTTAAAATGTAAATTTCCAGCCTTCAAACCCCTGGAGATGTTGAGACTAGGTAGAATCTAGAGAACAATATTTTTAGCAAGCATCCCAGGTGTCCAGACTAGTCTAAGCAATACAAATCCTATAAGTTATTTCAGTAATAATAATTTTTTAAAAACCCACATACTGGGGTACTATATACTTAGCATAATAATTTAAGATTAGTTCTTAATACCATGCTTCTCAATTATACATTCATTATTTGGTGTTTGTATTTTGTCTTTGTGAATTTAGTTTTTCTGCTATCATATTTAGTGTATGGGACTTCTGTAAGTGATACAATTATATTCATATATAAGTTTTAGAGATGTAGAAACCAAAATATCTTAATATTCCTTTGAAGTAAAAGTGCTTTGATTAGTATTAGCCTTCTCCAAATGCATACAGGGTAGATCCATCTCAGGATGAAATAGTACCACAAAATGAAATATTGAATACTACAAAATTAGTACTACTGCTGGATTATTACATCCAGTTCTTCCCTTGTTTCCTTTCAATCTAATCTCGACATCCGTATACTTCTTTTAACTTGTACTCATGTCATTTCTCAGCTTAAAATTCTCCAGAATAACAGCCAAAGCCTGTATGCCTGTATTCTATTGGATCTTAGCTCCTCAATGCACCCCCGTCCTTGCCCTCAACATCTTGCTCTTTGATGAAATGCTCTTCCCAATATATCTTCTCCATGCCAGTTCTGACTTACAAAATCAGACCCTTATTGATAATCCAAAATAAAATAATGTGGGCTTTTCCATCCATCAATCACTAGCCTCTATACCTTGCTATATTGTTTATAAAAGCACTATTATGACTGTAACACTTATGACTATTTGACAAACTGTGGATTGATTTATATTTACCCCCTATCATTTTTAGCTTGATAAACACAAAGAGTGCTTTGTTCACAGCCCAGTCTTCAGGGTTTAGAATAATACCTGAAACATAGTAGGCACTCAGTAAATATTTGTTGAAAAAAATTTTGGAGATGATCCACAGCTTAGCCTGTCTCTAGTAAAAGGCACAACTATTAAGATTCAAGTTTTATAAAATAGACAATGTTTTAAAAGGCAGTTATGTTTTCTCTTAATGTCCCATCTATTTTGAGTCATTTTAATTTATTACCTTCAGATTTATCATCTCTTTTGCAAACTCTCTACTTTCCATCTTTTTCTAGTCTATTGTTTAATTATGTGTGATACTTTATTTTGAATGGTGGCAATTTAAAGTTGATTTTTCATTTCAACAAGTTTTAATTACTTAATTGAAATATGAAACTTCAACTATGAATTCAGTGTTGGCGAGAGGCACGAGATTTACATTCCCATAAAACCGTGCACTTACCTTCATATGAAACATATATGCGATAGTACATGAATGGGTAATAGCTTTCAGGATTTCCTTTGAAAACTAGAAAACTTCTTGATTAAAAAACAAAATGAGAGGATAATTTATTCCTCAGCATCCTCTGATACATGGCTTCTAAAACCAGCACATATACTGGTAGAGGTTTTTCTACCATAAAAATAAGCTGATTGGAACAGAAATGAGATTATTCAGACAATAGGTCTAAAACACTTAGAAAACTGAAGGAAAAAAGTAGCTGTTGAAATGTTTACAGCACTTTTAGTAGAATAAGACTAAAACACATTAAGGCAGTGTGCTTCTTTGGGCATTTTCCCTGTCCTCACCTGACTTTCCTGCTTGTCACTTACTGCCTGGTCTGGTGCCTAGATATTCCCTATGTGCTAGTATACTGTCAGGTATTAAGGTTTGGGTCACCTCACCAGGTAAAGAACCAGAACCAGCAGAGATGCTTGCCAAAAGCAAAGAGAACACAGAATAGGTAGTGGAAGGAAGCAGTCATGAATACCAGCCAGGACCACATGACCAGTTACAGAAACAAGGACTAAGGTTGCCATATTTCCTCCTTATTTTGCCATGAATATGTCTCTGTGTGTATTTGTATAGCAAATAGCTTTGGTTGTTCCTTATTCTATCTCCTTATCAGGTAGTATAATATGTGTTATCTTTATATCATGATATTTAAGTATTGTTAACTTTCTACCATAGTATTTAAGTTACAGGATATCAAGGAGAGTAAACATTTAAGGACTCTGTATCCTCTTCTGGGGAAAGGGCTAGTGCATTTTTGGTTATATGCAGACAACCTTGTAAACAACAAGGTACAGTTGTACCATGTTAGGCAGAATTGTGACCTTCTTACTGTCTTCAGTAGGGGTTTCCCAGGTTCTAAATGATAAAGAATCCACCTGCAATGCAGGAGACCTGGGTTCAATCCCTGGGTCAGGAAGATCCTATGGAGAAGGAAATGGCAACCCACTCCAGTATTCTTGCCTGGAAAATCCCATGGACAGAGGAACCTAGTGGGCTACAGTTCGTGGGGTCACAAGAGTCGGACACAACTCATGGTTTCAGGAGTTATGTATGGATGCCAAGTTGACAAAGAGTGCATTGTGATGGTTAATTTTACATGTTGACTTGGCACTATGGAATGCCCAGATTTTTGGGTCAAACATTATTCTGGATGTACTCTTTGTGTTTGGGTGAGATTAACATTTAAATCAATGTACTTCAAGTAAAGCATAATGCCTTTCTAATGTAGGTGGGCCTTATACAATCAGCTAAAGGTCTGAATAGAACAAAAAGCTTAGTCTCTTCCAAGCAATAGAGAATTTCTGCCTTCAGACTTCAGCAGCAGCACTGGCTCTTCCTCTTTCTATAGCAGGCTGCCTTTGGACTTGAACTAAAACACTGGTTCTTATGAGTATCCAGTCTATCAGTCCACCCTACAGATTTTGGACTCAGCAGCATCCATAATCCCATGACCCACTTCCCTCTAATACTGTGTAAACATATGTACATGCATGGAGTGCAAGTGAAAGTGTTAGTCGCTCAGTCGTGTCTGACTCTGCACCACCCCGTGAACTGTAGCCCGCCAGGCTCCTCTGTCCGTGGGATTCTCCAGGCAAGAATACTGGAGTGGGTCGCCATGCCCTTCTCCAGGGGATCTTTCCGACCCAGGCATAGAACCTGAGTCTCTTGCATTGCAGGTGGATTCTTTACCATCTGAGCCATCTGAGAAGCCCATGTACATGCATACGTATCTACCTACACATATATCCTTTCTCCAGAGAACACTGACTAATCCAAAAAAGCTTATGACCTACGTACAAGAAAATAAAGACATTTTAATAACTATATTCAAAACATTGTATAGTATCAATGACACGTCAGATGACCACTCAAAGCTAGCAAAAGTTTCCATTACATATAATTTTATCATCATGCTCTTGCCTACTTTACAACACCTTTACTTTGTTTTTAATGAACATCATTTTTGTAGGACATTTGTTCCTTCATAAACTTGAGATCCAGCATATATGTTTCTTTACCACTAAAGACATTTTTTTGTAAATTTTATAAATTAATAGAACACTGATGCACAATGAAATACATTTTAAACTTTATGTATTACCAATAATGGTAACTTAATTTATTTCTTATAAAATAGTAGAAAATGTTTTTGTTGTGCATAGTGCCAATATCTATAGGCTGAATACAAGATAGGAAGAGAAATAAAAATCAGATTTAAATATGTTGGTGAGTACCAATGTTAAATCAATTACAGATGAAACTGGGCCACAGAAAAAAATATGAAATTATGAGATATATTTTCAGAATCGTTTCAGCAACTTCTATGAGCTATCAGAGCTGTGTAGAACACGTTACAAAACAACATACAAGAAATTAGACTATAGCATTGGTAGGTTTCCTACAAGAAAAAAAAGCAATTTTTGAAGTTCCTTCAAGGACAAAAGATAATGGATGTTTTTATAGTTTGCATCTGGGCTAACTCTATTAGCATCATTAGTGGTAATGTATTCCAGAAGCCATTTAATGTAATTATGCAGATAATATTTTTTCGTTAAGAATGTTGTGGAATTTCAAATAAGTACATTTTTTAGATGAAATCTTCTAATCTTCTAAGAGTAGTTTCCTAGAAAAGTCTATTACCTCTACAGTAAGAAATAGGGAAACTGTAGGTTAAGAGATAAATAACCTTTGTTTTTGTAACTCACTTAAATATTGATGCAACCTATTTCAAGTTGTTAAGTCAGGATAGAAGAGAAAAAGAGCTTTCCAAGTATACTTATACCAAGTCATAACCAAGAGATGATAAAAATGCAAGTATTACTGTATTAAAAGTACATTGATTATAGTAGACACTTTTTATTTTTATTTTGCCTGTTCAAGCCAAATTTAATCCTTCTTGAACCACCACCCTGATTTTCTTTGGGAAATTTCAACTCTCAGACTCTTAGAACATATGATTAGAAAGCAGCTGATTCTTTGGTTTTAGAAGTTAGCATGTGAACTCAGGACTGACCAGAGCATTGCAACTCTTCTTACACACACCTGTGCACACATACACACACACGCACACGCACAGATTGTTTAAAAAGATGGGCAATAAAGCTAATTCTGGGCCTCAGGTGGAACTCTTCAAGCTGTGGCTCCTCGTTGTACTGAATACAAACTTACACCATCTTCTGACCAGCAGTTCTGGCCTCAGAATGCATTCAGTCGCCAGGAGATAAAACGAGCCAGACTCAGTCCTGCTGATTGATGCCTTTTGTCCTCCAGGACCGAATCATTGCAGAAGGGTTATGTTGTCTGATTGAATTAATTCCCTATTTTGTTTCTAGGTTTTGTTTTGATTTTGAGGGTTTTAAAAGCCTGTTTGATTGAATTTCATTTTAGTTGCAAATGGAAGCATCCTAACCACCAGATCCTACTATGCTGAAGAATGTTCTTATGAACAACTCTTCCTCCCACCCATTTCCTCTAAAGGGCAAGTTCTCTTTGTCTTTTCCATTTGTTCCCTCTGTAGAGTGCCATCCCACTTCCGGCCAGATCCCATTGCCAGGCTCCTCTGTCCATGGAATTTTCCAGGCAAGAATACTGGAGTGGGTTGTCATTTCCTACTCCAGAGGATCTTTCCCACCCGGAGATCAAACCTGAGTCTCTTGCATCTCCTTCATTGCAGGCAGATTCTTTACCACTGAGCCACCTGAGAAGCCTCTCATTTTATTAAAACACTGCTAAATAATTTTCTTACCTTACTCTTCCTAGCTTTGAATTCTCCTCCAACGAAGATTTTTAATTGAGTCAGCTTGTACACATAATACCTACTGCTTCTGTTGTTCTGGAAATTGGTATATATTCGTGTACTTGGATTATAAACTCCTTGTGCAAGTATAAATAATACTGATAACAGGAGTTCAGGGCTCCCACACGTACTTAGCAATAAGTACAGTGTCATATGAGTTGGTTCTGTGAAAAATTTCATATAGTGTAAAAGTTTCAGTTCATATTAAACATCCCAAAGAGGACTGTGCGGAGAAGGCAATGGCAAGCCACTCCAGTACTCTTGCCTAGAAAATCCCATGGATGGAGGAGCCTGGTAGGCTGCAGTCTGTGGGGTCGCTAAGGGTCGGACACGACTGAGTGACTTCATTTTCACTTTTCACTTTCATACCTTGGAGAAGGAAATGGCAACCCACTCCAGTGTTCTTGCCTGGAGAATCCCAGGGACGGGGGAGCCTGGTGGGCTGCCGTCAGTGGGGTCGCACAGAGTCGGACACGACTGAAGTGACTTAGCAGCAACTTAGCAGTAGCAAGAGGACTGTGAGTTGGGAAGGAATGATGCCCCAAGAATTTTAAAAATAGTTAATTGTACTGTGATGTTGAACTGGTAAGACTTCCCTTTGTGAACATTTTCTTATGACTTCAGCTTACTATCAAATGTGCCTGACCATTTGCCTGACCAGTACAAGCCCATTCTCATATTACTTTCTTTCAGTTGTTTATTGCTGCATTGTAACCATCTGAGAATGTCTGGTTTAAAAGAATAATGATGTATTGTTTCTCCTGATTCTGTGGATTGTTTGGGCAGTTCGTCTGATCTTTTGTGAGCAGTCTTATGGCTACCTTCAGCTAGCTGATTGGCTGGGCTTACATTTAGCCAGGTTATTGGCTGAGGCACCTCACCTCTCCAGTCCCCTCAAAGGTTCCAAGAGTGAAAAAATGAAAGTTACAAGGTCTTATAAAGATTACCCTGTAAGCCATGTAGAGTTAGGTCTATGGCTGCGTCTTCTTAATAAAAGTGAGGACTAGCCCAGCTTAGGTAGAAACAGTGGTAGAAGAATAACTCTACCACTTGATGGGAGGAAGAGTGGCAAAATCTCATTGCAGAAAGGGGTGCTGTATAGGGCCTCTTGTGTGACCATCTTCGGAAACAATCTACCTCACTCTTGTTTTTATTTATAATGGAGAAAGAAACTAGGATACTTTTTATTTCCTAATCCTCTTGACACATACAGTAGAATCCTTCCGGAACCCTGCTGTATTTATAAAAGTACTCCAAATGAAAAGTAGTGATTTTTTATTGGGAAGTGTTTCTGAAGGGGCAAGTATTAGAACATACAGTTATTTAAAAGTACACATACCTGCTAGTCTATTTTGTTTTTTTGGCTTATATACACAACTAAGCAGATAGTTTGTAATATATATAGGTTTTGCTCTTATTGAAAAAGGCAAAACATACTGTAATCACTAATTCTGCCTCTTACTCTGCTTTGTAGAACTTCAATTTTTGAAAATATAACTGGTTTGAAAGAGCAATACAGGCCTTTGAACCAATATCTTGCATTATGTAAGCCTGAAGAGTGTAGCAGCATTTCTAAGATGCCTTTTGCATTTGAGATATTTAATATATTTTCTATAAAGTGTGGTTTATTCAAAAGTTTTATATCAGTTACATAAAGTTTTAAAGCATGAAAAATAAACTTATATGTGTAAAAATATCTAGAAAAATATTTTAAAATTCAAGTGGCAAAACTATATTCAGGATAGCAGTTCCTCTGGTAGGGAAGAGAGGAGAAGGCCATCAAGGAGCCATAACTGAGGGGTGAATAACATATTGTTTTATTTCTTAAATGGGGTAGTAGGTGTGCAGGTATTTGTTATATTTCCCCCTAGACCTTTCTATATTAAACACTGCAAAATTATAAAAAGAATGTTATCTTTATAGTTATCATCTTTTTAAGACAGCATTCAGATCTAGGCTACCTGAAACTCTTTCAGAAATATTTTTATAATTGGTTTCTAAAATGTTGCCTTACTACACAGATTATTCTGCTAAAGCAGCCCCCATACACTGTCATTTCATAATACCCTTTCGCCTTCTTTTTAAATTAATTACATAACGACTCGCAGAGAGATTCCACTGCACACGTACATCTTCCAACTCACAGTCAACAGCCTGGCCAGTTCACTTCGTTGCACCTGAGAGGTTTATTATATGGTATATTTTATAAAATATTGCACAGGATGGGCCAGGCTTGGAGTAGTATGTCTACATCTGAAAATAGTGCTTTTGAAAGGACTCCAGAAAACTTTAATTCTCTTGATATATTGGGACTACATCTTATTCAGACAACTATTGCAGAAAATAGTTTCTCATTTTTCTTCCAATATCCCCCAAATATTAATTTCTAACAAACATTTTCAGGTGCAAAGTTCTTCTCTGAATACCACTTAGGAAGCTTCTAAGAAAAAAAAATAAAAATAAAAAAAGGTCCTCTTTTTCAGCTTAGTTTTAAACAGGAAATAGAGCCAGGAGGGAATTCCCTGGTGGTGCAGTGGTTTGGATTTGGCGCTTTCACTGCTATGGCCCAGGGTTCAATCCCTTGTCTGGAACCTAAGACCATCCCAGAAGCCGCAGTGTGGCAAAAAAACAAACAAACAAAAAACACGGTAGGTTGACTATCTGTGGCATGTAAAAGAGAAAGAGAAATGAATGACGTGGAAGGCATTTTGTGCTCTGTTGTTTAAGCCAGGCAGTCTCAGTTCTTTTATACTATAATCAAGAGAACGTTGACATCCTTGTATTCCACTGGCCTCTATTCAAATTGCCTGTGATTCTCCTAACAAAAAGCCATCCAGGATACCATTCCTATCTTTTGACAGCTAGGAAATCTGAGAAAGGGGTTTCTGTACCTTAACTGGGAAGTAGTATTAAATGTATACAAATATTATGCTCAAATCTAACCCCTCTAGTTATAGATGACGTGACATGTTAAATAAGGAAAGTTTAATGTATGTCCAAGTTTCTTTAAAATAGACTCCTTTCTTTAACTGCCTTGGAAGCAAATAAAGATTTGGATGGAAATACATGGTAGAAGATACAAGAAAAAAAGAAGTGATCTGGCTCTCACAGACTTCTGGCGAGTTACGGAAGCCTGGCTGCGGTCCTTTTGTAAAGGTTTCTCCGTCTGTGGGTCCCACCTACTACATAGGAAAAACGTGTGGCCTCTGATATGTGTTACTTTTCTCTTCCTTCCTATTCTCTTCAGCTCAGTTACAGAAACACCACTTAGGAAAGAGCCTCACATATGGTAGGTGCTTAATGAAAATTTCCTAATTGAAATTAAGTTGATTTTACTAGGATCTGCCTTAGAGACAGGTTCAATAAATAGGGAAATGTTGCTGAGAAACCTATCCTGATGGCGTACTGTGTTTGTGTGTGTGTGTATCTATGTGTGTAAGAGACAGAGAGAGAAGAAACTAGTGAAACTAGCACATCTGAAACGGAAGTTTTTCTACAACTCCCGTTGCTTCCATTTCTCAATCCTTGTCCCTCTAATTCCCCCACCTGTAATCATGACCTGGCCATTCTCTCTCTCCTTTCCACCAGCTGCTGTCTTTTGCAGACTTCTTCGACCACTTGGAGTCAGGACTCCTCCGGCAGGCTCCCCAGCTCACCTCCTTGCTTTCCATTCTCCCCAACCTACCCAATGCACTGATCCGCCTCGCTTCCCTCCTGAAGCGTGACTGTCATCGGATCACTACTCTACAATGGCTCTTAATTGCCTTTCGAATCTAATTAAAACTTCTTCAAGACCCTCTTCTAATTAACTCCATAGGAGGCTCCCTTAGCGGCCATCTCAAGCCGGGTGCCTCCTGTGCTCCGGCCCAGCGACCAAACTAGCTCACCCTCTGCCTTTTCCTGCTTCCGCTCCTCACCTTGGGCCAATCTCCTCCTACCTAGAGGGACGGCTTCTTTCTTTTTATCTGCCAAAGCACTCTGTTTTTTAAACAGAAAGAGTGCTAAATTACCTTTCCCTCCCAACTCTGATTACCCCAACTAAGGATCCTAATCGGTGAAACGTGGGTGTGTCCTTTTGGAAATGCGTGTGTTTTCACGTCCAGGCATTAGCAACGCCTTGTTGCAGGGAGCAGCGCCAACACATTGGTTCAGGACTCCATGCGTTTGGTAGAAGGCCTGCGGCTTGGGGCTAGTGTTTTGGTTTTTCGTGCAAACAGTGACGGTTCATCTAGTGTGCAGTCCTTGGTTCCCGCCCGGAGGCTTCCCCGTTCCGTCTCTCTTCTCTTCCTCGCTCGCTAGACGCTCTGCCCCCGGGGTTTTCAGCAACTTCCGCAGCCCCTCCGCCCGCATCCCGGAGCGGCGGGGCCAGGGAAGCCCCAGGGCTCCCCAGGCGATCAGAAGGAAACCATCTAGACGACAGACCTTGGAGTGCGGCTGGGGCCCCCCGGGAGGGGACCGCGGGTCGCGCAGGTCATTTCCCGCGGGAACACCTCCTCGTCTGAGCTGGGCGGTTTCTCCGGGTCCCCGGCTGCAGGATGCTGGGGCCCCCGCTGCTCCCCTCCGCGTGGCGGCTCCGGCCCCCAACCGATCGCCTCTCGCTTGCCCCACTTGAACTCCTGGGGAGACAAAGTGTTTGTAAAACTTGGCCCTGACCCAGCCCCGGCCGCCCCACTTTGCCAACAAGAAGAGGGAGGGCAACTCTGAGCGGCCCCGGGCGAACCTCGCCCCGCCTGCACTTCAGGAGCCGGGCCCAGCCCGCGCCTTCGGGTCTCCAGCCAGGACAAGCGCGCAGACTCCGCTTTGCCAGCGTGCGACCCGCACCTGGGATCCCAGCTCTGGTGCGGCCCGGCGTTGCCGGGAACCACTGCCCCTACTCGGCTGCGCGCCCCACGGGGCCTTCTGGCGCTGGCACAGGGAGGGACTGGCCCGGCTACTCCCTAAGGTGGTGGAAGGGACCTGAGGGTGGTGGCAGGACTCTCTGAGTGGGATGTGACCCCCTGAACGGCGGAGTGGGAGATCGGCTTCCGCCGACACAGCCTCTCCGGGCGACTCCGGAATGTCGCAGAGCTCCTGATGGATCCAAACTGTCTTTATTTGCAAGCCCAGTGACTGGATGTGGCCCTCAAGCTTTGGACCTCTCTACAGGTGGGAGGCCTGCATCGATTCAGGATGAGCTGCTGGTGGTTAGTGCTGTTGTTCCTGCTGCTACTTTGTGTGTGTGCCATTGGCTTTAAGTGTACCATCCCACTATTCCCTTCCTGACTAATATGGGCTGCTATAAATGACACCCAGAGAAGGACGCAATAAATGTGAAGCGGTTGTAAGATGTTAAAGACATTGAGTGGTTTGCAGGCGTCCTGGGCTAGGCCTGCCATCATGGTGTGGCTAAAATCGTTGTGGTTACTAATATGTGGTGCCAGAGGTCCTCATGAGGGTTTTAGCTACCAGTGAGGGTCTGTGGCTTGGTGATCAAGAATCCGCCTGCCAATGCAGGAGACATGGGTTCCACCCCAGGTGGGGAAGAGCCCTTGGAGTAGGAAGTGGCAATCCACTCCAGTATTCCTGCCTGTAAAATTTCATGGACAGAGGAGCCTGGCAGGCTACAGTCCATGGGGCCACAGGAGAGTCAGACATGATTGAGTGACTGAACTGAAAGAGCCTGAATATCCTAAATACAAAAAATTGAGTGCAGCGGCAGCCCAGTTTTAAAGCTAACCAGAATTGGTGATGCCTTTTCTGGATAATGCAATTGAGATGGCCATGAATTTCTCTTTCCCCACACTGGTAGACATAAGGCTGCATCGTTATTTTTAAGTTAAAAACTTTTCTTGTTGGATGGTCACAGCAGAGGCTCCACTGGAGTTGGCAACACTAGCCCTTTCCATTAGGGTTTGCACTTTTATACGCATTCGTGAACATTCTTTCATTTGAGCCTTACTTAAATCCTGTTGGAAAGAAAGAAGTGGTATTAACCACATTCTGCACAGGAAGAAACTGAGATTCCGAAGTGTTCACTGACTCCCCCCAGGCTGCTCACACAGAACTGCACAGCTGGTGCACAAATGCAGGTGTTCTGACTGCAGGCCCAGTTCCAGCTCCATCAGTGCCGCCAGGCCTTGATTTCCTCTTCTGCCTCTTGTCATGTTACTTGGGAGAAGGCAGAGGGGAAAATCACTATCCATGATGAACATGGCCTACACAGTGAGAGAGGAGCTAATACTGTGGGCTCTGAAGGAAGCAAAGTTCAGCTCCAAATGCTGAGCTGGTATCTCTGGTTAGGTGTTCGGAGAGGAGATGTTTTCCCTATTCTGGAAAGTTCTTTCATGGATGGGTCTCTATTCAAGTTAAATATGGAAACTCTCATTTGAACCCTAAAACTGAACAAACTTACTAGACAGGAAGAAATCACAAGTGAAACCTGAGTTGAAATAGCATTCACTGGGCTCCCTTTCTCCTGCTGTTAACCATTTCGTCTCGCCTGGGTTTCTGGTCTTGATGACTCTGAAAAGCTGGGGCTTCTGTGAGAGACTGAAGACTTGCCCACCCCAGTCCAAACATGCAGGAACCAAGGACTGGGAGACCCGGTCTTTTATCTTTCTTTGGGAATTTTTCTGGTGTTGAATGTATGGTCTTTGCAGATAGTTTTTCAAACTCCTACTTAGGAACTAAGTGGTATACAAGCTATCAGTACTTACTTTGTAGAACTGGATGTTTAGAAACCTTTGAATAAGTCAGATGCATAGAGTCACCTTCACAAGTATTTGGTTAGAAGGAACTCAAGGAAGGAATGTAGACAGAGGAGGCAAAGGAGGAGGACAGGGAAGGAGAATTGGATCTTCAACAAAACATTTGAATAGATTTAGGAGGCTGTAAAATTCAAAGTAATTCTGAGCCGGTGCCACTGTGGGGCGCCAAAGTTCTACTCGGCTAAGGCCTGCGGTCGTCTTGGGTGCGAGGACAGACGTCCTGGAGAACAGATGCACCGGGGGAAGAAAGGGGGTTGGAAGCAGGGAAGGGAAAGGAGGGGTGGGGCTGGGGTGTCCTTTATTCTCCAGTTAAACTCGCCTGGGAGACTTTGTTACATAACAAGTCTGTGCGTGGAGGAAAAAAAGACTTTGTTAGAAGCAAGGAGGGTGTGAGTGGGGGGAAGCTCTTAGAAAAGATCTCGGACCACTGAGCTGACCAAGGAGCACAGACGCACCCCTTCGCTTCAGGAATTCTTGGGTTTCTTCTCAAACAGAGGCCACGACCACTTTTAAAGGGGACGAGCGAGGAGGCGCTATAGATTTGGAGAGGCTCCTCTCCACTGTCACACCAGCTACCCCGCCCAACCTCCCCTCCTCCCACCCCCCATTTGGGGGCTGCCGCCTCGAAGAAGCCGGTCCCTTTCTCCTCCCGGACGCCGCGGGGTTGCCCAACTCCATCTGCAGCCCCCGAGGACTCCTCGGCGGTGATAAAGGGCGGCCACCCCAGCCCGCGAGCGCCCGGGATGCTCAGCCGTCAGCTGTCGGGAGGCGCTGATTTCATTGCCGCGCGGCTTTGGCTGCAGGCGGCTGGGGGCGCAGGGCGGGGGCCGGCGGGGGCGGGGTGAGGGCAGGAGGCGGTAGGAGGCCGCTGCAACCCGGGTAGACTGAACGCCGCGGCCCAGCCAGGGTTTATTACATCCCCGCCACCGGCAAAGGTTAGGAACGCGCATTTGGAGATGGGATAATCCGAGTTTAAATATTAACAGTAAAAGCAGAACCGGTGGAATATTTACCTAGAAACTGAGCTGATCTCCTTTTGCCGGGGGAGAGGAGCACGGGGGAGGCCCCGCTCTCAGGCCTGGGGCTCCTGCTGGGCTCTTCCCAGTGGCATCTCGGGAGCCACCCAAGACCCACCTCGGGAGCGTCCTCGGATTGTAGTTAAGCGGGGAGGGCCGCGGACCCCCCTCGCTTGGCTAAGTGGATCGGAGTCTGTGGGGCTCACTCCAAATCTTCTGCTTTGTCATATTCTTCTTTTTAAGGGCCTCCCTGACCAACAAAAGGTGGCGGAAAGTGCGTTGGATCAATAGCAAAGATTGTTATTTAGATAACGAATTAATCTCCCTGTTATAATACTTTTTATAGTGAACTTTGCACCCCTTCCATAAGAAAAAGGAATTTAAGGGGGAAAAAAGTCTCAAACAGGATTAAGGTTTTAATTACAATTCCCTATCGAAATAGTATGTTTGATGAGCTGATCTTATCAATTAATAGTAACATTAAAGCTCAAGAAACAGATTCACGGGAAATATGCTTCAGGACGTCTCTTAAAAGTGATCGCACCTGGGGAACTAACGAGGCAGCCGGCCAGCGAAGCGGCGTCCGAGCAGGTTTCGGCCCCGCGTCTGCTCGGACTTGGTCAGTGCGGGGCGCGCCTCTGGGACTCAGGATGGGGTGGGGGCGGCGGGCCCAGCTCTACGAGACGCGGCCGCGAGGGTGGGAGGGAAATAATACATAACAGACGCCTCTTCCAAGCCGAGGCCCACATCAAAGTTGGGGCCCCGCAAGGGCCATGCAGTTCACTGCGTTTGGGTCAGCGTTATATTCCAGGGGCAAATAAAGTAATTTGAACATGCACCAACAGTTTTCCATAAAATACGAGTTAAAAGAAGTAATAGAACTAATCACTGTCTCCTCAAATCAAGTAGAAAACATTTCAATGCACTAATTAGAGTAATTAGAATAATAAGCCTCTGCCTATATGTGGTAAGACAATGTGTACAAACAACTTTATTTAATGTATACTGGTAATCAGCGATGCGTGCCTGCTTGAATGCTTAGCGCAATAAAACTACCCTCCGTCCGCCCAAACAATCAAATACAAATTAGTTTAATGATTGTGCCTGCTGAATGTCTTAGAAATCCACAGGCAGAGGCGAGTAAATAGAAGCATCCTTGTTTGCGTGCGTCCCCGCCCGGACCGGCCCCGGGGCCGGGTGAGTGGCCGCGGGCGGGCGCGGCGGGAGCGAGCAGGAGGCCCCGCGCGCGGGGCGGAGGCCGGGCCAGGCGCCAGCACCGACCTGCGCCCGCCGGAGCCCCTGCCTCTGTCCTGGCCGCCTTCCCACCCCTCCTAGGCCGGCTTCCCGCCTTGGGGCCCAGTCGCGCACCCCAGGCCTCAAGAGCTCCAGTGTCCCACTGGGTTTCCCCTCCTCCGGAGGCGAAAGGCCTTGCTAGAACTCCCTGCGCCCGTCGACAAGGGTTTTAAGAATTATTTCCTCCCACCAAGCGACGCTTCCCAGGGGCCTTGGGGGACCAAGGGACCATCCACCTGGGCTTTGGGTACCCAGACCCCAGAGGAGAATCTCGGGCCTCGGGTGGTGCGCCGCGGCCCCTCCCCGCTCGCTACCCTCAGCTCTAATTTGGGATGATGGGGTGTCCAGAGGGGCTCCCAGGTTCCCTTCTCTGGGGAACCGAGTTTCCTCCTGTGTAGATCTAAGAGTGACTTCAGGCCCAGCAGGGAGAGATCAATGTCCGGGGGCTTAGAGATTCGCTTTTCTCTGTTTCAGCGCTTGGGAGCTGAGGTCAGTGGCAGCCACAAGTTTGACGGCTGTGGGCTGAACACGCTTCAGAAGTTCGCTTCCCTGCTCCATTCCTTGGCCCTCCCCGTTTCCCCACCCCTTCTCCCCCAAAAGCGACAAACAGGAAAAGGCCCAGCTATCTGCTTCACAGGCAGTTTTTCCTTTTTCCCTCCCCACTTTTCCTGCAGTTGCTTCCTCTGCCCTCTTCTCTTGGGGCTTCTTCCACGATTGCCTCTATCAAGCAGAAAACTGTCCTGGGCCCAACTTTGCAGAGAACAAACGGAAAAGCCGCGCAGGCAGAAAGCTAGGAGGTTCACTGCCCCTGGACTCTCGACCCTTAGTCACCTCTGTGCCCCCATGGCATCTATGCCCGCGCCACGCGCTCCCCCAGAGAGACCTCGCCAACTCAGCGCGACTAGAAACAACTTCCCCGGGGGCGGTCGCACCCTGGGCATCTGCCCTCGTTCTCCTGACCATCAGATCTCCTCTCGCCAGATCACCAGATCTACCCATCGTCTACCCTCCCAGGGTAGACGGCCTCCCAGGATCTGCCTGGACAAGGAGTGTGCTGGAACGGCCCAGAAGGTCTGGGCTGTTCAACCTCCCCCTAAAGGGTTGGGGCTTCCGAGCCTCTGGAGCCTCAGAGAATCTCCATCTCTGACGAAAACACTTAAAGGTAGTTCTGCATCCCTCAGCAAAGGCCGGGGCTGGAATCGGGAGAAAGCGGGGCTCTCTCCCTTCGGTTCTCCCAACCGCCCAGCCGGCGGGGGGATGAGGGGAGCAACCCGGGACTACCTTTCCAAGCTGGGCTCTCCGAGGTGGGGGGCGCGCAGCCTGCCCGGGCGCCAAGCCGAGACCAGCGCGCAGGACACTAGTCCGCCTGGCTCAGTTGCTGTAACAACTTGGAAGGAATATTGTTAGGAGAGCAAACAAACAAACACAAAGTTGTTAATGTCAAATCATTCTCTCCAGAATCCAGTGCTGTGGAACACAAAATTCCTCGGACGGGATGAGATTTCTTAAGAGCAAGACACTTTCCACAAGGATTTACCCGAACAGTAGAGCCCAGTAATTCACAATGGCTGATTTTACAAGCCCGCAAGTAACTTTTTCTTTTCCCCACTCTGCTGCCAAACTTTGGCCATATTTAGTTGTGCGTGGCTTTTTTCTTGCTTTTTAAACAACAAACCCAGAGGAAACACTGGTGGGAGGAAAAATACATGCTTCAAATCAAAATGGATGCAGATTCAAATTTACTCCACCGCGAGGTTTCCTATCGCCGTCGTTCTGCACACTGAGAGTTAATCGTATACAATTTATAACAATCAAAATCCCCTCCATATTGCTCAGATGGGGTCCAAGTGCTCCCCTGTCTTTCTGAAATCAGTGACAAGTGAGTCTTTGTGGGGCATTTATTTTCTTCTTTTCTCTAGATGACAGCTCCCCATTCTGAGAGCGGAGAGTTGTTTGCTGCCAGCTACACACCACCCCAGAGCCCAGGCTCTTCATCCGTGAGGCGCGTGAGGAACTCCCCCCAACCCCAATCCCAGACAAAGAGCTATAAAAACTCAGAAAAGACGTGGAAGAAATTAAGTTTAAGATATAGATGCACTTTTACTGATGTATTAAATAACATTTAAGACATTAAAAAAAGTAATACATCTTCATGTTATCAACAACCAGAATTCTGGGAACAATGAGAGAGGCCAGGGTTGTTTTGATGCGACATGATATTGTGTCTAAAACCTCTAATAGCTAAGCCAAGCAGAGTTGTTATTATGGTAAAGGGAAAGTACTACATGATAAAGTTGATTAACTTTCTTTCTTAAAAAAAGGGGGGGGGGCAGGAAACGTATTTCCTAGCTTCCCACCAAACACAAGAACAATGTGAAAATATTTTGATTTTTCTTTATCTCCATAACCAAGCAAAGCCTTAAAGAAAACTAAAAAGCCATTTTCTGGCCCTCTGTACTCACATCTATATGAGAGGCATTGAAATAAGTCTGGCTTAAGTTCTACAAAGGCGAGCAAGTTTATTCCATAATTTGCTAGTTAAGTGGCAAGTCCCTGCCACTTGTGCATTATTTCCCATCCTGAATCAAGTGGTGATAGGTACCAGGAGCCCGGGTTCTCTCCTACCACCATCTGCCCCCTGTTAAGAGACCATGCATCATTGAAAAGTAAACTTCCCTGAATAGGGAAAACATTTGTTTAAATTTTAGCTGTAGGTCCCATTTCATCATGTTGTCAAGATTTGTCCATAGTACTTCAAGATGCATCTTTTTCTTTCATTTTAAATAACACTATCCCTTTTGCCTCACTGAGATATACAAGCAGACCCCCCAAAACACTTATACCTTTGACCTTCCCTTCACCATCCTTCTTTCTTTTTCTGTATAAGCTCCGTTCTTTCCCTCATTCTTTCCCTTGTCTAGGAATTTAATAGAATCTAGAACTGAGTTCTATAAACTGATTGAAAAATCAACAAAGACAAATCACAGACACCAGTGATAAAAAGAACATTTCTCTCACCCTGCAATCCAGCACTATCCAAGTCGCTGCTTCCACAGTAAGGCAAATGAAAGGCAGATGAGTGCAGCATATAGACACACAAGGACAGGTACCGTGCACTCACATGCCATCCCCCTCATTGTTGCTGTTGCATCTCTTTATTAGTTGCTTTTGGAGAAATAAAATGATAGAAAGATGAGTGCCTTTATTAAAGCCATTTCACCAGAAAATTTTGCCAACCAGTGTGGCTCCCCCCCGTAGGAGCTGGAGGGGAAGGAGAATATTGCTTTTGTTGTTGCATCTGAAATATAAAGGAGGTAACTTCGTGGGAACCGAGAATGTCTAGAAGTGCCAAGCATAATATTATTTATGGCCATTCCATCCAACTGACCATCGCATAACTCTCCCACAGGATTGTTTCTTCCCCATCTTACACCATAAATTTTAAAAGGAAACACGAGAACTCTTTCAGGATGGTTGTATTCTGCATTATTGTCTTTAGGAAAACGAAAGGGTTGGTCATGACTAGTCAGCATTTTAGGGATGACTGCCCCACAGATTTCTCTCAGTGGCAGTGATGGAGTTTTTCATCTTAGCATGCCATACACTTCCCAAAGAGGCATCAAAAACTGCCAGAGTAGTTCTAGAGTCGGAATGGCAGGCATGGGTCAAAACCATGGCGTGTCCGTTTAACACGTGACGGTTTCCAGTCAGTAGCCCCTGTGGCTAAGAACAAAAAACACCTTCTCAAGGTCCACTCAAATGCCCTGCAGAGGGCACATGCTGCTTGTTTTCTGCCTACAATGGAGGGGGATATTGACCCAGAACTCAAATCTATAGCCAGCTTAAACATTTTACCCATCAGCATGACTGCGGTCACAAAATACTTCTTCTTTCTGTCACTTCTCTTTCAGACTATTGATAAGATCATTTGGCTGAATCTGTTTGGGACCTGGGTACTATTGACTAGGAGTTAGAAAAGATGATCAGATGTAATAACCCCAGAAACTACCTTTCAAATGGGCATATATACTTAAACCACTGTTCCAAGGAGGGTTTTAAATACATCAGCAAACTTGTAAACTAATGCAACACTGCTTGTATTTCTCACTAACCTTAAAACTGATCTTGGTTAAGTGTGATGTTCTTTCTAAGACTATCTGAAACAATGTTATTCACATCCCAATCTTGAGTCTCTTCCATACGTTCTCTTCTTTTTCTTTTATTTCCTGTTTCAGATCCTGTTTGCTTGGCTGATGAGAAATAGACACTACGGTATAAACCATTGCAAATCCCATCTTTTTCTGTAAGCCTGAAAGGAAAAACATATAGCACCTACCTCTAATCACCTGGCAAACACATATAGTGCATATTGCCAGAAGCATTCTTTGTTGAAAGATATTTGTTAATCATGAAAAAGAATAACTCTGTTAACTAAGCCTTGCTCTTCTGTAGGTCCCAAATTATGTGAGGACATGTGGGTAAAGATCAAAGTTCACCTAGTTCCATGGATGCTCTCCAAAAAAGCACAATCAGATAAGGTAAAGCTAACCTAGAAAGAAGATGCAGGGACACTGCAGATATATCAGGGGACAAATATCTCTTTGTCAGAGCATGAAATGGAAACAAATTGAAGCTCAAACCCAGTGACCATTTCAATGAAATGCTACAGGCATAGTAACTGCAAGGTTTGGGACCGATAGTTTTTGCAAAGAAAAGTGAACCAGAAGAGTAATTGCTCTTAAAAAAAAAAAAAAAAAAAAGCTCCTGAAAGTTATAAACATGAAATCTGGCAGTATATGCATAAAATTTATTCCAAAACTTTATGAAGTATAAAGGAAGGGAAGTGTTTACACACAACTCAGTCAGTATAAGGTCTAGGGTTTCCCCCCCTTAAAACTTGGCACTATTTTTAAAATAAAATAAAGATATTTCAATAATTAGAACAAACTACGAAGGTATTGTGCATTTCTGTTTTATGTAGATAATAAAATATTACTTTAACATAAATATATAAGGATCTCTGCGTTTTTATTTTCCCCACAAGCACAACCAAATGTACCAAAACAAAGTATTTTTAGAGAGACTGAACAAAAAAAAAAATTACATCCCATATAGATTTTGCTTACCTACTCATTTAAAGCTACAGAAAAACAGTTTCCAGAACCTTTTTGCTTTAAAAGAAATAAATATACATTGAGGCAGGCCACTTAAAAATGATATGAAAATATTTCCCTGGGTAGCATTTAAAAAAAAGAAAATAGACAAAGAAACATTTAAACTATTTCTGCATTTCAAAAGACAGATATTAAACATATATACATAGTGGTAAGGTTCAGTGGTAACTTTCATCTTAGTAAACCTATGAGAGTTAGAGGCTACAGACACATCCCCTGAACTCCAGCTTCTGACCTTACCCACTTGGTAATAAGAATTTGAAAATTCATTTCCTCCCTTTACCATTGGCTCTATGCCCTGCTCTGGATTGCTTCTCTAAAGGCCAGTTCCCACACCTCAGGAACAGGCGGCATGATGCACCCCCAAGGAGCTCCATGCCCATCTCCTTGAGACATTCACTGGGGGAAATGAAATACAGGCAAATAAATATGCCCATTTATAAGCCATCGTTTATCTTGCAAAAACACTGAAAATGAAACAATCACAGGTGTTTGAAAAGACAATATAAAGCATAGTTCCTAAAACCTTAACTACTGATTGCAATGCTAATTTGATGCTGAACCATCATTTTCTGGTAGTGCGAATTTAATTTTTTAAAATAAAAATCTGTCTAAGACCTAACCAGGAAAAAAAGCCCCAAACTTTTAAGATGAATACAAAGTATTTTCCCCTTTTAGCGCCCTTTTGTGCTGATTATTATTTAATATTTTAACTGATCACAGTTTAATGGTATTTATTTTCAGCAAAGTTACAAGTTTTTTTTTTTTCCACTTACACTTCTCGGTAGAGTCTTTTGTTAAGGGAGTCAACCGTTTCCCATCAAGATAAGGTAAAAAAACGCACTTAAAACTGTTAACAAAGGGAGAGTAGGAAGGATTGAAAATAACATTGTTTTCCTATACTTCATTTGGCTTCTTTAGTAAAAGAGGGGGGAAAGCTGTCCAAGTCAAACTGGTATTTTCTGTAATAAATTACATATGAATAGGGTGTGGGACCTTATATATGATTTGATAAACAAATGAGCTAGTAAAGTCAGCCTCGAGTGGAGATATTCTCTGTAGGCATGTGGGTATTTTGTGTGCTAAGAATCATAGTCTATGCATACACCATTAAGTTCCCAGATTATTTTATGTTAAAAAAAAAAGCTATTAGAGGAACAAAGTTTAACTGCTGCTGTCAGCACAAATAATTCCTCATAATTAAGTTATTAAAACTGAAGGCAAAGAACTGAGCAGTGGTGTCTGAAGATGTATATTTCCCTTGTTCCTTTCAAGGTGCCACTTTCCTTCTGTTGGACAACTCTGAAAATATATTTAACCTGGGCATTTCCTCTGAGCTCTTTCACAATGGGCCCCGCCTGATAAAATGAAGCAATCAGTCACTGACTATCGATTTTGCTTTTTCTCCCCTCCACAGCCTCCCCCAGAAACACTGCCTGAAAATGAAGTTTACTTTGTGGCTGGTCACCCAGTGCTTCACTTTCATTTTTGTATTCCAAACAGGATTCTTGCCTTGGATAAAGCGGGTAGAACATGCCCATTTCCTGAAAGCAGAGAATTGTTTATTTTGTATGAAGTCGATCGGGTTTGCTTTGGTAAAAGGAGCAAATAAACGTCATCCTACTGTAAGGAGATGGGATCTGAAGGTAACAAAGTTCACAAACAGTAAGAATAAGGAGGGGCAACACAAGAGCATTGGAAATGGAGAGTGGCCAAAAGCTGGCTTCAACGCTCTCCCAGAAATCAAACCGCACCCAGCCCGGCAATTTCAAAATTAACGGTGGGAGAAAGAAAAAACATGCTCGTGAATTTGTTCATGTAAACTTCAATTTTCTTGCAGTGCAAATTTATGTGGTTAAGTTTTGCCTACATCAAAGAACGTGTGTATTTTTCCCTCTTTCCTGATGGGGATCCACATTGAATAAACACAGCAGCATGTGCCAACACCGAGCGTCAGGAGCTGTGTTTTGTATTTACTACGGTTTGGTGGATTTTTTTTTTTCTTTTTGGTAATTTATTTAGTTTGCCAGGTATTTAACTCAGTGCTCGCCATCTCTCTCTCTCTCTCTCACACACACACACACACTCTGCTCACGCTCTCTAGGAGACACTCCACTCCATTGCCTGGGTACTAGCCTGTAAAGGTCAAAACATATCATTACACCTGCTACCGTTTAAAGGATAGTCCAGTGCCTTAGTTGTTTTCCTTATTATTATTTTTTCTCTTTTTAAGGGACGGGGAAATAATAATTAAAAAGAAAATAACAATCAGAAGTTAGAGAGGGAACAAGGGGGTCGGGAAAGGGCCGCGGGCCAAAGGGGAGGGGGAGCCCCGCGCTCTGCCCCTCCCCCTCCCGCTCGAGTTCACTGGACGGGTGTCTGCACCCCATGGTGTGGTGGCGTGTCCCTACTCCCCCCGTACACATCCTCGGCGCCCGGCAGAGTCCCTCCGGGAGGGGTCATCCTTTTCTCTTTCTGTCTCCTGTTACAAAACCAAACTCTCACCACCTCCTTCTCCAGCTGTAAGCTGTCCGCGAGGGAGGTGATCTCCTGGGCCGAGGGCTTGGGGCATTTGAGGAAATGGCTCTCCAGAGCCCCCTTGACGCTCACCTCGATGGAGGTCCGCTTTTTCCTCTTGCGCCCCTGCGCTGCGATCTTGTCTATGCTCGTGGGGCTGCCCGAGGACGAGTCCGCCTCCTCCAACCATTTGTTCAACAAAGGCTTCAGCTTGCACATGTTCTTGAAGCTCAGCTGCAGGGCCTCAAACCTGCAGATGGTGGTCTGCGAGAACACGTTGCCGTACAGGGTGCCCAGCGCCAGCCCCACGTCCGCTTGGGTAAATCCCAGTTTGATCCGCCGCTGCTTGAACTGCTTGGCGAACTGCTCCAGGTCATCCGAGGTCGGCGTGTCCTCATCCGAGTGCGGGTCGTGGTGCGCGCCCGGGTGGCCAGGCGGGCCCTGCGGGGGCGGCGGGGGCGGTGGCTGCTGGTGCGCGTGCGAGTGCGGGTGCGGGTGATGGTCCGCGTGGTGCGGTTCGTCGTGCGCGTCCCGCAGGCCGTGGTGGTGCAGCCCCGCCGGCTGCCCGCCGGCGCCCAGCATGCCGTTCACGGTGAAGCTGGGCTGCGAGTAGAGCAAGCCGCCGTTGGACGCTCCCATGGAGGGCGGGAGGTGCGCCGCAGCCGCTGCGCTCCGCCATGCCCCGGGCCCCGGGTGGTGGTTGGCGGCGTGGTGCACCAGATGCGGTGGCCGCTGCTGCTGCTGTTGCTGCTGCTGCTGCTGCTGTTGTTGTTGCTGCTGCTGCTGCAGGGTGCCCGGCCCGTGCAGCTCGTCGCCTCGGCCGCCCTGCTGTACCACCACCGAGGGCTTGATGTCCGGCTGGCCCAGGGGGCTGGTGGACCAGGGGGAGCCGTCGCCGCCGCCCCCGCCGCCACCCCCGCCCCCGCCGCCGCCGCCACCGCCCCCGCCGCCGCCGCCGTGGGACAGCGCGGTGATCCACTGGTGAGCGTGGCTGAGCGGGTGCCCGTTGCTCTGCAGCGCGCCGTAGTCGCCCTGCACCAGGCTCTGCGCCTCGCGGTAGCCCCCCGAGCCCTGCTGCATGCCGCCCGGCGGCTCGGTGTGCACGATGGAGGCGCTGGAGGTGAGCAGGCTGTAGTGGTTAGACGCTGCGGTCGCCATGACTCTCGGAGCCGGACTGAGCGCTCCGGTTAAAGGAGCCGCGCATTTGACAGTTACTTTTTCGCCTCGGGCTCCTCTCCTCGCTCGCTTTCCGTCTCTCTCCTCTCTCTCTCTCCCCGCCAGCAGGCAGCTCCGACGCCCGCTCCGACGCCTTCTGTGGCTGTTCCTGCTATTGCTGCCGCCGCCGCCGCCGCCTCCCGCCCGCCCGCCCTCGCTCTCTTTCTCCTCCTCTCCCTCCTTGCTCTCGCTCACTCTCCGACTAGCTCAGCGCTCCCCCCTCTCCCTGCTCTCTCCAGCTCTCTCCCGCTCTCTTGGCAGCGCCGGCTCGCAGCGGCACGCGCCTGGGCCCCGCCCCCTCTACCCCCTCCCATTGGCTCCGCGCCCTTTGATTTACGTGGATACCGCTAGCAACCTCCTAGGCCGGCACCACTGATTGGCGCAGAGATGCCCCCTCCTCCCCCCCGCCCAGGGCGCGGAGTCCTTTTAGCTGTTCTCTGATTCCCCCCCCGCCCTCCCGCCCCATTCAGACTCTCAGAGTTCTCACCTCCCCTTCTCCCCCACCCCCGGCCTCCTCCGACCCTCTTGGATGGGCCCGCCCCCCATCTGTCTCCCAAGCAGTCGCGCCTGGCGGTCCGGGCGGAGAAGTGGCGGGGGGCGGAGGCGCCCCGGCCCTCTATCGAGCACAGCCACTTGCAAGACTTGGGTGGCGGTGGCGGGGCGGGGTGTCGGTCCACCTTCTCCTCCCAATAGGGCAGGAGAAGGAGTGAAGAAAGGGAAGAGAAAGACTGAGTCCCAAGAAGCCAGGGGGAGTCCGACTTTTATTCACCTTGGGACACACACACACACACACACACACACACACACATCCCAACGTCTCATACCTAGAGCCAGAAGTCAGGCTACACCCCCCGTCACACACACACACACACACACGTTGAAGTCTCCTTTCCCCAACTGTTAGAATTTCAGTGCCCAAGTGCTTCTTGCTCCAGGGTGTGACAATTTTGCCTCCCCAAAGGTGCTTTTATTCTCCTCCCCCCACCCCGCTAGCACCAGATCTCTTCCTTTTAGGTTCCAGACATGATGGTTTTCCAGCACCTCGGGGTGAGGACCCCATTAAAGGCAGGCTCCACCGGAGCCTCGGTTTGTAAGAAACTACTTGTTCAGGAGCGGAGGAGTTGCCTATTCTGACAGCGCAGCGGTCTGGATGGAAAACAAAACAAAACTCTCAAAGTCTCTGACACATTCAAACACTGGGGGCGCGCACAGGTTTGGGTTTAGAGAAAACTGGGATCCTACTCGGGTAGACCTTCACTTTGTGACAGGAGCGCTGTCAAGGGGCTGTTCGGCCTCTGGGTAAGGGGCAGGGAGGCACCAAGGGCGGCTTCCACTGCGTGAGCGCTTCTCCATGTTCCTGGAGCTTTTGGATGCAACTTTTCCCGTTAGCTGCTTCGAAAGAGAGGAAGAGCGAGTGAAGGAAAATGGGCTGTACTAGAGGAATCTTCCGAATCGTAAACTTCGGCGGACGCCAGCGGGTGGGGTGGTCTAACTCAGCTGCCAGGCGCTCACTGGCGAAGCTGCTTAGCTTCAGCAGAGAACTCCGGAGGGAGACTGCGGGACCCTGCACCGGCAGTACGGTTCTACCCAGCACGAGCGCGTCGCGCCCTCAGCGCCGCAGCCACCCGGAGCAGGTGCCTGCCGCCGCTTTTGGAGCCTGCTAGCAAGGGTAGGAAGATCCGGCGCAGGCCGGTGCTGGAGCAGCGGAACCACCACGCACGCTCGAGTGTACCGCGCGAATACTGCAAAGCGAATCAGAAGTTGCTGCCCTGGAAGAGAGGAAGAAACCCAACCACAGGGAAAGTGAATTGAGTCCCCACCTCTCACCCTCCGCCCTTCGACCCTCCGTGGTCGCCCTAAGCTCTGGCGTTGCCGGCGATCGTGGGTTTGTGAGGGAAGCCGAATCAACGCTCAAGGGGAGCACTTTGGGGCCTCCGAGCATCTTAATCTAGACAACAAAGTGGAACGGGCCAGAGAATTCATCATGACTAACGAGGAGCGGAGGTCTTTGGGGAGTGGCTGAGCTGTTTATAAATCACCGCGTTGAGCACTCGCCCAGGCAAGGCGCTTTGGCGGAGAATTTCCACGTGCCCTGTGTTTATGAGCGTGTGTGGGGAGAGAGAGAGAGAAATGGTTAGGGAGGGGCGAGCCCAAAGGCCGCCAACCGAACGGACCTGCATCCCCCCACGCGCGCACCCGCGCGGCGAGGCGAGGACACACACCTTCTGGCGCTGGGTTCTCGCGCAAGCGCGGAGCCACTCTGGCCGCGCGCCTGGGGGCTGCTAGGAATCCCGTAACTTTGCCCCGCTAGGAAAAAATGAAAAAGTCCAAGCCTGAAAGCGCGCAGACTCGGCCGCTGGAGCCCGCGGCTCCTCGACCGGGAGTGAAGGGGCTGGGCGGAGGGCAGGACCGCCTGCCTCAGCAGCGCCTCCGTGTCCCCTGCGCTGGGCGTCTGGCTCTCCTGGGGCTTTGGGAGCGCACGGGCCACTCGCCAGCCGCGTCCTGGCCCAACCCGCCGCGCCTCTTTTCACCACCCCACCCCCCCGCTAACCCCCGCCGCCGGCTGTCCTCCTCCCCAACCGCTCGACTGGAGAACTCGGAGCTCCCACAGATGGAAGGATCCAGCCGCCGGGAAGGGCCGCGTCCGGATGCTGAACAGCTCGCCCCCTCCCCCTTCCGGGGCAGGTGTCTGCTTTTCTCTGGATTTGATTTCTCATTTCTCAAGGGACAAGGCCCTTTGCAGCCGGTGGGGGTGAAACACTCGAGGGAAGAAAAAGGTTTCCAATCTCCGAGGGAACCGAGGCGGCCAGACTCGGAGTCAGTTTAAAATTCCCCCCAACCCACACCCTCCTTTCCTTCTGCCTCCCTTCCCCCAGTTTCAGGCTTTGGGCGCTGGGGTTTGGGGTAGGGGAGCAAGAATAGGCTGCGTGTGTACATCCAAACTTCCTGTCTGCAGCGGGACTTCACTGACGGTGACTGCTCGGAGATTCATCCCATGCTGACGTCCCAGGTCTCCACTCCACCCCCCCTCCCCCCACCTTCGCTTCATTTCGCTGGCAGGCGACGGAGCCGAAACGTTCCCAACAGGGTAAGCCGGGTGGTTCTACTCGATTAATGCACCCAATAAATCCCCGGGAGTACACAAAGCACTGCCCTACCCCTGGGCCCCAGCCTCTGCACCCCACCCCCACCCCCGCAGTCTGGCCAATCACCGGGCGGGCTGGGCTGGGCGCGCACAGTGGCTCTGGGTACCACCTCCCCCCGCGCCACCCCCGCCTCTCCGCCTGTCGCCTGAGGCCCGGTTGGCGCGAACGCCGGGTCCTGAGTACCTCGGCTTCCAGTCTGCCTCCCGGCGAGGCCCCTTCCTGGGGCTCCGGGAACCTCAGAGGTTTTAGACCCCCGATGAGAGGCTTTTTGGTCCTCCCTTCCTTTCCTTCCACCGTCGTGGGCGCCTTTCTTCGCGGTTGACACCGCCAGAGCAGAGTCCACGCGTCTCCCTGCCTTTCTCCACCCTCATAAAAGCACGTTGAAAGTGTCTCGGGGAGACACCTCCAGGTTTTGATTCAGCTCATTCCCTTTCACTGTTCAAAGCGCTGTTCAAATAGAGGCTGCTTACGTTGACGTGGAGAGGATTTCAAACAAACCTAAAATGCTTTGAACTGACAAGGTGTCTTGATATCTCCCTCACTCCAGTACAGTTCCCCGAGATCACTGGCTAGGACAATGGCTGAGCAAGCGGTTCACGCGGGCCTCGCAGCCTCCTTGGCTGGCTGCTGGGTCCCCTGGGCCCCTTCCAGGAGAGCAAGCTCCAGGCGACCTGAGCAACCTCGCCCTCCCATCCCCTTCCTCTAGGTCCCAGCAAGGGCTCTGCTGAGTCGGTATCCTGACCTGGACTGGTCTGAGGAATTGGTGCGGACTTAGTAACTGCACTGCTTGGAGAGAAAATAACTCAGAAAATCCGAGCTAAACCCAAAAGACAGATATTTATCCACACATTTCGCACTTCTCAAAAGCGTGAGCCAGACCTGGGTCTTAGTAGTTCTCAGCACCTTGAGCAGAGTCTCCCAAAGTCTTCACATGAGTTAACACTAATGATATCAACCTGTACACTCTAATTTGAACTCTATTTTAACTTCATCTAGTGAACACACACCATGTGTAAAATATCATTTAGTGTATTTCTCCATACCAGGTCTTGGCAGAAAAACCGCCATAATCACTCCTAAACATTGAGCTGAAAGGATGCAGTTATTAAAATAGAGGTGAGATGGTATTTATTCATTTGATAGATGTTAATTTATTTCTTATTGATGTTTTAATAGTTTTATGATAATGGAAATCAGGAAACAAAGGGAATTTTCTTCCAAGGTGGCAGCTGGTTTAAACTTGGGTAAAATTGCCTACTGGGATTTCCTTTTTAATATATCCACCTTGGAGGAGGATTCCAAGTCTCTTCTCTCTCTCTCCTTTCTCCCTTATCCCAGTCATTTATTCCTGTACTTTCTGCTCTTCTGCTAGTATCCAGGAGCTGTTTGAAAGCTTCCCCACATTTAAATGGAACTTCTTTGCTAAGGGCCTACAGAATGTCAAAACTGAGGGTCCCACTTTAGAGCTTCAGCTTTAAACAGCCAATCCACACAAAGAGGCAGCTGGCTCCTTTAATGAAAACCTCCTTAGAGCTTGAAGAGTTACAGGCTTAGAGATGCATTTGTAAGAAGCAAGGAAAATGCATTTCCAAGCTGCCAGTTCTTGTGAGACACAATAAACATTTACTTTAAAAAAGAACAGAAATTAATATGTTTAATTATGCAGCACAATGTCTTCCCGATTAAAAAAAATTCCACATAGATTTATATGTTATTGTCTATATATACATTTTACAAGTTTCTAAATGTGCATCCGTCTCCATGTCATAAACGGTTTTGAAGAAGGAAAAGTTTTCTGAAAGTTGAAAAGCCCATTCTTCATATTCTTGCCAAATCTGTGTTTGTCCATGTCTCACATACGGATGATTCTATTTTATCTTTACTACTGTGTAAACCAGCAAGATGTAATGTTCTACGTTCAGTATTTTAAAATGAAATTATTTGAATTTGTGGATATTAATCTGTTTCTCCTTTTCTTCAAGTTCTGAATCTCATCATTAAAAATGACCCCTACCCTTTGTAGTCCACAAGTGAATATTTTATAGAGAGGCACGGCTTGAAGACTTCTAAGACCATATCATGCAGGCAGTCTAGCTATTTCAAGGATTACTTTGAGTAGTTTATCAAAGGAACTCTGCTAAATTTTGAGTGGTGAATATGAGGCCTTACAGGGGAGTGAGCATAAAGGACACATTCCATCAGTGTGCAAGGCAAATTCTATTTGGCATTAATACAGCTTGTTTATACTGAAATAGCAGGGACACAACATGAGGGGATTGGTGGCTCTTAGTTATCTTTCTGAAATTTCCTTTTCAAGGGACTAACCTTCAATGACTTCCTAACAATGAAGCCTGAAGGTGTTCCCCACCCTTATCCCTTGTCCTAAAGCAGGAGGAAATGACAAGTTTTTAATAGATAAAAGTAATTTCAGCAGAAACCTCCTTTGCTCCAAAGCTTTTGGAGACAGTACTGAGATTAAGTTCTTGCCACAGTCCTTTCTCTCTCTTATCTTCTGGGACACAGTCTGAGAAGCAGAAGGAGGGCCCAAGAGCACCCACGCACACCTGCGCACAGGTGCAGGGGAAGAGTATCCTCATCTATTTTATGGGTGATGTGTCCAAGATTTAGGGCTGGGTTTCCATCACTGGGGGAAACAAGGCTGCATTTCGTTGAAGTCAGACTTCATTTTTCTTATTCTGGTTGGACAGAGTATGAATACAAATCCCCGCTAAAGTGTAAGAATGCACTGAGTCCTATTGTTAGTGTCCTGGTACACTGAGCAAAGTTTTTCTTGTGTACAGTTGACCACAGTGATAATAGCTGTGGACTGGGACCTTCTTCTAGATCTCTGAGTTTCAAAACTGTCATTCTAGGCACTTTGGGGCTTAGTGAAGCTAGAGATGACTATTCTTTAAAAGACTTGTTTCCAGAACGTGGGTCCTGGGAATGCAGAGGCTGGCATTGCCTGGAAGAAGACTCAGAAAAAAGGAGCCTTAGGTTGGAGCAATGAGACCATCTCACCCCTCTGGTCTTTGCTGTGAGTTTTGATGGTAATCTGGGGCAGCTGGGTCCCAGCATTAAATGCAAAAATAGGAAAACAGGACAGGCAGAGTCACAGGCCTGATCATATTGACGCCCTAGGTCAGAGGAAGAGAATAATGAATAGGCGAGGAGCTCGTGGAAGGGAACTTAATTAACCTTGGGAGAGTGAAGGAAAGTCAGAGATCAAGCCTAGGTCCCTGGTTTAGGATGCTTATATTTACGTGAATGTGCGGGGTGGAGGAGTAGTCTGCTTCGTGCATTATACTAACCTTTTTTAAAAAACACTGAAAAAAGCTGGAGTTTGTGCCCCTCAGGGCCATCCAACCACTCACACAATCTCGCGGAAAACTCCGCGGTGGGATCCCGCGTACTCCGCCGGGAGGCAGTGTGTCCGGGCCTCGGCTTGCGTGGGGCGTAAGCCCGGGTAGGGAGAACGGGCGGCGGCGGCGTCCGGGAGCCCCGGCCTGACCTCCCGGGGGAACTGCTAGGGAACGCCGCGGGCTGGGGGTGGGGGCGTTCCCGGCCACCGAGCCACTGAGCTCCTAGGCAGGTCCTGGCTGCGATCCGGGGGAGGAAGGCGAGGGCGAGAAGCGGGAGGCCGGGCCATTGTCCAGGGAGGGCGCATTTTTGTCCGGATGCTGCTGGTTGCTATAGCGAGGAGGGAAATCCAAACAGAAGGGCTCAGTTCGCCTCCCTCGGGCCTGGGAGCAGCGTTCCCTCCTCTCAGCCAAAATAAAAGTGCCGCCCAGGGCCTGGCACCCCTTCCCCGGAGAGCTGACAGCGGGCTCGAGAAGAGGGGCCGGGAGGATCCGGGCACCGAACGAGGGGAGGGGGTATCCAGCCCAGCAGGGAACAGCCAAGCAGATTACTGCTGGAGCGGGCGGATGCGCCACTCTCTCTCTCCCTACACTTTCCCTGCCATATTTTATTTAGGAAAACTCTTACAACCCTCTCAAACTCGAGAGGCGTTTCGATGGGTGAAACCCCCTCCTTGCTTAGACTGGTGGGAGCGTCTCCGCGCTGGAAGCGCCGTCGGAGGAGAGAGCCCTGCGCGCGACAGCGACGCTGTACCGGGAAGGAGCGGTGACACCAGAGGCGGAATGAGCTGTTTGTTATGAGTTTAAAAATCACCCAAAGGGAAATTTTACTGGAAAGGCGTATAGATGCAAATTTCTTACATTTAAAAGAGACTCTTATTTTGCAATAGTGTTCTTTCTTCCTTTTCTGTTTTTCTTAATATCTTACTATTCAACTTTGAACACAGTGTGTGAAGGGAAGGTTACAATAAAGGCTCCTTACGATTTGGCTTATAATTTCTCCAACCACAAAGCTTAGGACAACTAGGAGAAAACAGCACTATTTAATTAATTACAATCTGTTAGTTCTAGAAAATTTTGAGTTGGTATGTTTTAAGGGGAGACTATTCGTTTACTCTGGGAGTGGCAAAAAAGTTATGATTTTGTTTGTGGGGACAAGTTGTCTTTGCCAGGAGGGAATCAGATAGTAAAAACTTTAAAAAACAATCAATTCTCTTACTTTCCTGTGACTTTTACATTCTCTTTCTTCTCTCTGTGTCTCCCTCTTGCCTAGAAACTGTCTGAAAATCCAGAGAGAAAACTTTTATTTGGCTGGAGGAAGCCATTTGAAAAGCATAACAAGAGAAGTTCTCTCCCTTCCCGACTTAAATTATATCCTTTCCTTCCAAGTGACAAGTATCTTTGAAAAAAAAAAGTTGAGACAACTTTGTAAGAAGTTCCTTAATTCATAATAATATTCACATTTTAAAAAATGCTTGAAAGAAATCATGTTAATGAAGAGAACATTTGCAGTAATTTGGTGATAATTATCAGAATCGCCACATATTCGCAGAGGCTTGAGCAATTCGTGTTCGGAGAAAAGCAAAACACATTATTTTAATAGTCTGATATGCAAACTATGGACCGTTCAATTACGTGGCTTAATAATGCATACATGATGCGATCTTGTTACTGGGATGGGAAGGTCTGCGGTGTCACTCCTAAGACCAAGTGTGCTCTCACATCCAGTAAAATCCATTGCCATGGATCAGGGGCCCCTGCCAAACTGCATCTAAGAGAATAAAAATTAATGACGGAGAATTTGAGCGTTAAATTAACATTAATTATATGACCTGCATGTTGGAAAGATTAAATTTCTTATGCCCTAATTAGATAACGTCTCCTCATACATCAAACAATTTCTATTTTCATTCCCGGGTTTCAGGAATACAATGCAAGGTGGTGAGAGGCAATAGTGGAAGGTTTTCCTTCTCTGAGGTCAAAGTTTGGGGTGTCCAGCCACCAACTCCGCTGCTTTCCTTTGCTTCTTTCCGTTGGCTTCACCGGGGAAGAGCCCTCAGGTTGGAAGAGGTCATATTTTAGAGAGTGAATCTCCTCCACCCTGTACAGACAGTGGTAGTTGGAAAGCAAGGAACTTGGTGGGCGGTCCTCAAGTAGACCTGGAACGCCAGAGGGACCCATATCAACTGTCTGGAGAAAACCTGGGTCACTGGTCATTGTCTCAGGCTGAGAAAACTAGGCAGTAAGATCCCTGCGGGGAAGCGGAAGGAAGGGAAGTCCAGCCAAAATGCACCGCCGCGAACCCTTTTCAGAAGAAATGTCAAAGCTAGAATTGCAGGGACGCGAGAGATCCTCGATGTTGTATTTGCAAAAGAAAAAATGTTTTCTTAGGTGGGAAACAGTCAAAGGCCAAGACAAGGGCACTCAGTTCCTTCGAGAAGAGTTTTGACAAGAGGCTTGTCCGCCGTCTCCCCAGCAGTGCCCTGACATTTTGAAATCTCATACCTTGTTGGCCACAAGTGACCCTGAGACTCTGTCTTACCCTGTCTGGGGCAACACAGGGCGTGGAGTCGGTCACAAGGTGGCTGGGAGGGGGGCCAGATGTTGCGTGGGTCTCCTTACTTTAATACCTGTTGCTGATGCCGGGGGCATGGTTAGAGTGAACAGTACAGCCACCTGCCCCCACCTCCAGGACAGATGGTCAGTGGTGGCGCGCGCGTCCGTTCTCTCGGTTCATAAGATGTGACTTGGGGGTCCCAGGGCTCCGAAAAAAGCTGCTATGTGCATTTGGCTTGGAAACAATGCAGGGGACCTAAATTCCTAGGATTAGGATATCCTCTTGTTTACACCAAGTGGCCCCAGACCTCTCACGTTTCCTTCTCCACCCTCCCCATCCTCCTCATTTCACCTTCCCCCGGGGACAGTAAAGAACTCCGGGACCTTGCGGACAGCTGCCCCGAGCGCCGGGCGGGACGAGCAGAGCAAGATTAAAACCTCAAGGCGGCGGACGCTAAGTCACTGAGAATAGAGTTTTCACGTGTCAGTGTTTCCATTCAGCCACTTTCAGGCTTCTGGGAAAGGGCAGGTGCGGGAGCGCGAGTCTCCGCAGTTCTCGATGGTGTTTACGTGGCAGGGGGAAGGGGTGTCAGGGCAGTTGGCAGATGCCGGCTGCTGGGGGCTCTGCCGGCGGGGTCCCCTTCCCGCGGAGCCGTCGGGACCGGGTTGGGGTGGGGGGAGGTGGGAGCGGAGGGATGGGGCGGGCGAAGAGGGGCTCGTCCCCGGCCGGGCCGGGCGGGACACTTCCCGGGGCTCCAGGCCGGGCGGCTTCCTCCCGCCGCGCGCCCTCCGACCCCCAGCGCGCGGCCCTGCGCTCGCTCAGCCGCAGTAGTCACTTCGCGAACCCCAGACTCCAGGTGCAATCCAATCTCAGGGGTGGAATGGACCTGAAAGTTAGAGACCACCGTCTCTCTGGGCCCCGGGGCTGTAGGACTGGGAAGTCGGGAGGGGCGCCTGCACGAGCCCGGTGAAGACCAAGGGCTTCTGCAAAGTTCGGCCGAGTTTGAAGCCCAGCGCGCGCGCTCCTCCTCCCCCGTCTCTCCCTCGCGGCGAGGATGGGGTTCCGAGCGGAGGGCGTAAGGACCGGAGTAACCGAGGTGAGGCGACAGTGGGGACGGTCGGAATGGGTGCGTCCCGCCTCCCTGAGAAGTACAGAAATCCCTCTCTTTTGGCAGAGAAGCAACTCTCGCGGCAGGTCCACCGAAAGAGAGCGTCGCAGCTGTTGTGGCCAGAACTTTGCAGCCCGGATATTTGGGCAGAGAGAAGCCGCCGCTAGCTCACCGCAGCTTCCCTCCTCCCTTCTCGGCAGCGCTTTCAGTTTGAAGTGTTTCTCCCTTACACAGACCACCCCTCTCCCCCACCTCCCGCCCCCAGCGTGCCTTTGCTGGAAACGGTTACTCCTTTTAAAAATTGGAAAATCAATACCAGTTTAGCCTCTTCCGTGAGATGATGCACTGTCTAACATTACAGGGAGGGAAACGGCCCGGCCGAAGGCATGGCTCCAGCCCCTGGAGACTTTTACGTAGAAATTGACAATGAACCGTGCTCAAGAGCGCTGCTGAAATATACTTTGGCTTAGTAGCACTACTAAGCAGCAGCAGCAGCAGCACTACTATAAACCTAAGGCACGTACATCTCTTACACATTGTCTGTTTGGTTGTGGCTGAGGTTTGGCTAAACGATTGATCAGAAGCTTGCACCGTGGGTGTTTATTCTTCCTGTTTTCTTGAAGCAAATCTTGGATGGCTTCCTGATAGTTTTCAGATGCCATTTGCTGCACAGACAGATCTCATATGCCTACTGCAGATTGTCTTCAAAGTTCTAGTTTAAAGAGCATTATGTAAGCCTCTCTCTATTTACATAAGAGCTTCAACTCAAACCTCTCAGAAAACCATTTATTACCAAGTGAAACCCATACAGGGTAGCAGCATAAACGACCCGTATCTTTATGATGCTCTCAAGAACAGCAGTAGTTCATTCTTCTTGAAAAAAGGAAAAAGTAGATGTAACAAAGAATTGGAACATTTTGCATTTTTATTCAACTTGGTGTCTTGTAATTTGAGCATCATTCTTAAGCTTAATTCAGCCAGTGGGGAAATTTATAGGATACTCTTGTTCTCTGTGAGGTCAGCATTTATCTAGGCCACAGAGCTAGCCCTGCCTCTCTCAAGTTTAATCCCAAATGTGAGAACAAGTTTTAGTTAGTAGAATCAATTAAGTGCAAATTTAACTAAATTCTAATTATTAAAATGATCCATGAATAAATGATCACTGTAAACAAAAGTCAAGGAATAATAAAATATATGGAATAAAATGTAACTTTTCTTTCTCACTACTTCACCTACATCACAGTTCCCATCCTTGAGATAACCACTGCTGATAGTTTAAGTTCTCTTCCCTCCCTGGCTCCCCATCTACTTACTAAACTTTGGGCCAGATTTTTATTGTTATGCATTGCTACAATTCCTTTTAGCAAGATGGGGCCTGGGGAAATAAGAAACTTAGTAATGAAGAGTTCAAGTTTGGGATACTCTAAAGAAGGAAAATGTTGTCTAGTCACTAAGTCGTGTCTGACTCTTTTGCCACCCCAAGGACTGCAGTCCGCCAACCTCTGCCCATGGGATTTCCCAGGCAAGAATACTGAAGTGGGGCCATTTCTGCCACCAAGGGATCTTCCGGACCAGGGAAGGAACCCGAGTCTCCTGCACTGCAGGTGGATTCCTTACTGCTGAGCCACCAGGGAAACAAAAATCTTGTCCCAAATGATGTGGGAAGCAAGCTTTGGAGTATTGCTTTATCACTGCTACTGCGCTAGCCAGAAACAAGATAAAGCATAATATCATTTAGGAACTGGCACTTTCATGTAATAGAGTCAATAGAAGAGATCAACAAACATTCTGGGAACATCTTTGTTTAACTATTTAAATGCTAGAAATATATCAACAAGGTTCTTAGAGTCCAAGTTTCTTCCTGTTGAGCACCTTCTATTTAAACAGTCTCACTTCTCTCAGCAGACACAGGCCAGGTGCTCTTCTACAGCTAGGTCTCCAACATGGGACTTGTCTTGTTTGGGGAAGGGACTAGACTCCCAAACATCCTCTTGTTGGATGCTCTTTCTGACACACAGTAAAATTGTTACCACGAAAAATTGTAGTCAGGCTGTGTCTTGAGCATCCTGTCCCTTTCTACCCTTCTCATCTTTGCCTATCACCCTGATCCCACCGTTCCAGGTCTGCCCTTTGTGACATTTTAGCCTGTTTAGACTCTTCCCTGTCATCATCAGTCTGGTAAGGTAATCAGTGTCAAGGTGTTAAAAGCTGATACACGCTAAGAGGTATTTACATGTATTTCCAAAGCATCTTGGAGGGTCCATGTTACAGGTCCCAAACAATGAATCTCAGTAGTGGAACTGGAATTTAAGACTGTGGTTGGCAGATGGGGAAGATATTTTAGGCAAGAGGAATTTGCAGCATTCCTAAAATATAGCCACATGGCCATGAGTCACCTTCTTTGTCCTCTCTTTAGAGACCAGCTCTACCTCTGTGATCTACCCAGATATGAAATTTCTACTGGAAAAACAGTGCCATTATAGAATTCTTTATTAGTAACTGGGCAGTGTTGGAACTGTTTTAATGGAGTTGTAGCATTTGCTTTTAGTAACAGGTTTTCATGGGACTGACCCCACAATCTGGGGAAGAATGACCTATTTTGGCCTATGAAATTATTTGCACCCTATCATGACTGGTTCAGAAAATGCACATGACCCAAATAGGCCAATCAGAGTCAATGAACATTAGCTTCATAATTTTGTCTAGAATGGTGAGGAGGAAGAAAAAAGTTAAAGTTCTCATTACCCTACCTGCTAAAGTAAAATCATTCATCCTCTTAGAGCTCTGTTATGAAGAGGAGATGCTTGAAAGAAACCAATACAGAGAAACACATATGACAAGTAACATAAGATGACAGTGCTCTTGGATTCAGCTGACATTTACCCTTGGATTCTTTTTTGATGTAAGCCAAAAAATCACTCCCCCCTCCCCCAAAATTAGTTTGAGTTTCTGTTGCTTGAAATGGAAACAGCCTTGATTCCTTCATGCTTCTCATGCTTTTAAGGGCAGAGAGTTAAGTGAATCAAATGGCTCAGCTCATGGCCCAGCATCATCGTTGGGTCGCGCAAAGCCCTTCTCATATCTATCTTCCTTCCTTCCTTTTTCCTTCACTTCTTCCTTCCTTCCTCTGTTCCTTCCTTCCTTCTCCTTGATCCCCATATCTCACTCAGATTCCTGTCTCTGTCATAGGCCACCATTCTGTTTGTATATATTCTTCTTTCTTCCTTTTTTTTTTAAATCCTAAACTCCTAATTTACCCCTTTCCCACACTTCCTCTCCCCTTTGGTAACCATCTGTTGTTTTCTATGTCTGTGAGTCTGTTTCTGTTTTGTAGTTAAGTTCATTTGTATCATATATTAGATTCCAGTGTAAGTGATCTCATATGAAACTTGTCTTTCTGACTTACTTTACTTAGTATGATGGATGATAGTTGCATCCATGTTGCGGCAAATGGCATTATTTCATTCTTTTTTATGACTGAATAATATTGCATTGTATACATGTACCACATCTTCTTTATCCATTCATCTGTTGATGGACATTTAGGTTGCTTTCATGTCTTGGATTTTTGTGAATTGTGCTATTATGAACATTGAGTACCTGTGTCTTTTCAAATTATAGTTTTCTCTGGATATATGGCCAGGAATGGGATTGCTGTATCTTATAATAGTTTTATTATTAGTTTTTTAAGGACCCTCCATTCTGTTTTCCATAGTGACTGCGACAATGTACATTTCCACCAAGAATTCCATGTATTCTTAAAAATACATGTTGTTTTTCTGAAGGAATTATTTTTGATTCATGTAAGTGACATTGTGTTGAAAACCTTGTTCTGTTTCTTGCATTTTCACTCATTATTGTATATTTAATATCTATTTATGTTGCTGTGTTTACATCTAATCCATTGCTTATAATTGCTACACAGTTCTTGATTGTGTATGTATCTGTCAAGCTTTAGTAGGTAAAAAAAGAAACCATACAAAAAAGTTGGAGATTGTGCCCTGTGCTCCATCTGTATGTGTAGCTGCAAACCTCTTGCATATTGGAGAAGGAAATGGCAACCTACTTCAGTGTTCTTGCCTGGAGAATCCCAGGGACGGGGCAGCCTGGTGGGCTGCCATCTATGGGGTCGCGCAGAGTCGGCACGACTGAAGCGACTGAAGCGACTTAGCAGCAGCAGCAGCCTTTCAGCAGTGTCTTAAATATCCAACCGTACTCTTCTGTTTCACTTTGTGTGTTGCTCCTCATGTGTCTTCATGCTTTACTTTTCTACTCTTCCAATTATGGATACTCAGATAGCCTCTAACTCTTTGCCACTACAGATAATGCTACACTGACCAGCTTATTAGATATCTCCTTATGGACTTTTGTGTGAGTTTTGTACATATATATGTACATACATATATATCATATATATATTTCATAATTCAAATGGTGATAGCTTAGTCGCTAAGTCATGTCTGACTCTTGCGACCCCATGGACTGTGGCCTTTCAGGCTCCTCTGTTCATGGGATTTCCCAGGCAAGAATGTTGGAGTGGGTTGCCATTTCTGTCTTCAGGGGATTTTCCCAACCCAGAGATAGAACCTGGGTTTCCTGCATTATCTCCTGCATCACAGACAGATTCTTTACTGCTGAATTACCAGGGAAGACCATAATCCAGATATCCAGGGAAATTTCAGCACCATAAGTTATTTAAATACTTGATATGATTGATAATGTGTCAGACTGTTTTCCCAATTGGCTATACCAGTCTATATTTATACCAGCTATCTATGATGATTCCTCTATCTCAGGGAGATCAGGTGATTTATGCTCTGAATGGAGACACTTTTGACAATGAAAGCAGATATTAATAATTTTGATGGACATTAAATGTAAACTAGGATTGTTTCAGACAAATTGGGATGTACAGTCACCCTGCGCTATCCTACATCCTGGCCAACTTGATGTTATCCAGCCTTCCTATTTCTGCCAGTCTACTTGTATGAAGGTGTGTTCTTTTTCATTTTCTCTTGTATTTCTCTGATTATGTTTAAGCACATTTTTCATGCTTGGATTTTCTTTTCTATAAATTATCTGTTTACATGCATTATCCATCTTTCTTCAGTTGGAATTGCTACAGGGTTTCTTTGTAGACTCTCAGTTCAGTTCAGTTCAGTCGCTCAGTCGTGTCCGACTCCTTTTGACCCCATGAATCACAGCATGCCAGGCCTCCCTGTCCATGACCAACTCCCGGAGTTCATTCAAACTCACCTCCATCGAGTCGGTGATGCCATCCATCCATCTCATTCTCTGTCGTCCCCTTCTCCTCCTGCCCCCAATCCCTCCCAGCATCAGAGTCTTTTCCAGTGAGTCAACTCTTTGCATGAGGTGGCCAAAGTATTGGAGCTTCAGCTTTAGCATCAGTACTTCCAATGAACACCCAGGACTAATCTCCTTTAGAATGGACTGGTTGGATCTCCTTGCAGTCCAAGTTATTAGTTATAAACATTGTTGATGTCTTCACACTTTTTGCTTCCTGCCTATTAACTTAATCCAAGGTATTCTTCACCAAAAAATATTTAATTTTAATGGAATTATACACATCAGCAAAGTGGATCCAGGGGTATACCAACCAACTCCCTGTTCAAGGAGAGACCTGTTATCCCAGCTGCTTGGGATGCTATTATCAGACATATTTTAGTTTTCAGCCACTAATGGCCTCAACTGGACTCTTAATTATATTCTGTTAACAGGGTATGCCTATTCCTTTGTCAATACCATACATTGTTTTGTTTACTGTAGATTTGAAGTAAGTTTTGAAATTGGGAAATGTGGTTGCTGCAATTTTGTTCTTTTTCAAGATTGTTTTGGGAATTCTGTGTTCCTTGCAATTCCAAAAGCATTTTAGGATCAACTTGATCATTTCTGGAAAAAAACACAGCTAAAATTTTAACAAGGATTTTATTGATTTGCAGATCAGTTTGGGGGTTGTTGCCATTTTAACAATATTAAGTCTTCTAAACCATAAACATGGTGTATCTTTCCATTTATTTAGATCTTCTTTAAGTTCTTTTAATAATGTTTTGTAGTTTTAGGGAACACACCTATCTTGTACTTTGGTTAAATGTATTCCCAAGTATTTTATTCTTTTTAATGCTATTAGAAATGAAATATTTTTCTTAATTTTATTTTTACATTATTCATTTCTGGTGTACAGAAAGGAAACTGATTTTTATATGTTGAGCGTATATGATCTTATATCCGGTAACTTTTTGAACTCATTTATTAGTTCCAATAATTTTTTTCTTACCACATATCATATCATATCATATAATCTATGAGCAGAGATAATTTTAGTTCTTCCTTTGGTCTAATTCCCTTAGGTAGAACTTCTAGTATAGTGTAAATAGCTATGGTGAGAATATACATCCTTGTCTTGTTTCTGATCTTGAGGGAAAGCTTTCGGTCTTTTAGCATCAAGTATGATGTTAGTGTGGGTCCCTTTGTCAAACTGAGAAAGTTCCTTGTTTGTTCAGTGGTTTTATCATGAAAGAGTGATGGATTTTGTCAAATGATTTTTCTGTGTCTATTGAGACAGTCATGTGGTTCTTCCTACCTTTAATCTATTAATATGGTGCATTGATTGGTTTTCATGTTGAACCAACCTTGCACTCCTGGAATAAATCCCACTTGGTCATGATGTATACTCATTTAATATGCTCCTGGATTGAGTTAACTAGTATTTGTTGAGGACTTTTACATCTATATTTATAAGGAATATTGGTCTTTAGTTTTCTTGTGATACCTTGTCTATCTTTGGTATCAGGATAATAGTGGTCTCATAGCATGAGTTAGGGAGTAATGCCTCCTCTTCTATTTTTTGGAAGAGTTTGAGAAGTCTTGAAGGTAATTCTTCAAATGTTTCATAGAATTCATCAGTGAATTTTTCACTAATTATTAAGATCACTCTGCATGGTTTCAGCTTGAATGGTCTTTTTACACTCCTACTATGCTAAGTGAGGACTGCCCGTGTGTGTGTGTGTGTGTTTTATTGTACACAAGAGCAGATTCTACATTCTACACAGGGCATATATTCAGTTCTCAGTTAATAATTGTAAGAAGAACTTCAGATCTATTCTAATAGCTGACCCAGTAAGATTTGTTCTTCAATAACTTTACTCAGTTAAGTTCAGCTGGACCATCAGTCTTATTATCTTAGGCATTTATACAATAACATTATTGCATAATAAGGATGTCAAAATTCCAGTAGGTGGAACCAGTGACTCTCTAAGGAAAATAAATTTATTGTATAGATGAAGTGAAATCATCATCATTCAAACACTTGGCAGACTTTATGTTTTGGCTTTTGTTTTATGTATGTATTTATTTTAACTTTGCTTTCATTGCAATTTGTATTTACTCACATACACAACTCCCTGTGAGAATTCAAAGGGAATTAAAGAAATGTCATGATAATTCTATCACACTATTTAAATTAAAGGATATGAATTTACCAAGATGTATAAATAAAATAATGAGAAAATAAGTAAAGGGAGATCGATCCTGGATGTTCACTGGAAAGACTGATGCTAAAGCTGAAACTGCAATACTTTGGCCATCTCATGCAACGAGTTGACTCACTGGAAAAGACTCTGATACTGGGAAAGGTTGGGGGCGGGAGGAGAAGGGGATGACTGAGAATGAGATGGCTGGATGGCATCACCGACTCTGTGGACATGAGTTTGAGTGAACTCCGGGAGTTGGAGATGGACAGGGAGGCCTGGCGTGCTGTGATTCATGGGGTCGCGGAGAGTCGGACACTACTGAGCGACTGAACTGAACTGAACTGAAGTAAATAATCACACATTTTTCAGCTATTTTATGTGCTGAAGAAAAAATTTTGCAAGAGAGACTCAGTAAATATTTCACTCCCCAAAATGAGAGTCTCTCTGGCTTTGTCTCACAGAATTCAGGAACATTCTAGCTATATTTCAGCCAGGAGAGCAAGTAAACCTCATCTCATTCATGCTGTGGATGAGGGAAGCATAAGAGCAAACATTCACTGAAACTGGAAGCAGGCATCCCTGGCTACTCAGGATAGTGTATAATAAATGGCCATCCAGTAAAGGATGCATTGTTTACATTTGTGTTCATGAGGTGTGAGCCTGTCCTTTTTGGATGGTGTGTTCAGCTCTTCCAGGAGAGCCCCCAAAAGTCCGGATAAAAGCCAAAAAGGATGCATTTTCCCACTTGCTTCATGATTTTCTCAGAGTAATCAGTCAAGGCCAAATTGTTGTACATTGACTCTTCAGTACATAGTTCTGTATTTATGGAGTTAGCACACAATATATGTGAAAGTGGAACAGTGGAACACTTGTTTCTCTCCTTCCACTGGAAACACATGAGCAAAATCTAATCTCTAATTCTCTTCTTCTTAAAAACATATTTTTTAAAATTTCATTGACCAAGAAAACTCTTTTCTTCTTATTTCATGTTCAGTTCAGTTCAGTTCAGTCGCTCAGTCGTGTCCGACTCTCTGCGACCCCATGAATCACAGCACATCAGGCCTCCCTGTCCATCACCAACTCCCAGAGTTCACTCAAACTCATGTCCATCGAGTCGGTGATGCTATCCAGCCATCTCATTCTCTGTCGTCCCCTTCTCCTCCCGCCCCCAATCTTTCCACATTTTTTCTTTACAACCAAACATTGAGCCAAGGGATATAAAGGTGAATGAGATACCGTGTTAGGAGATGGGGATAGAAAACAATATGCTCCTTGGTTCTCTCAGGAGCTCACAGCCTGCTGGGGGAGATATCATAATGTAGTCTCTGACATCTTCACCCATTTACTGATACAATTTCCTATTCATTCTATGTAACATGCCCACACAGCAGGTACTGTGCATACCTTTTAAAGCCGTGGTTCGCAACCTTGGTTCTAATGCAGAGAATCCCCTGGAGAACTTAACAAAGATATCTTGGTTCACCTTCCGAGATAATGGTTTCAGTGGTTTGGATGCAGCATGGGCACTGGGGCTGGGAACAATGTCCTGGGAGATTCAAATTGCCCTCAAGGCTGAGAACCACTGTTCTAAAGAGAGAAAGGTTTTCTTCCTTTCTTCAGGGAAGAAGAATATCATAATATCCTGGGAGAAACAGACAAGCAACCAGACAATTATAATCCAGTGTGAAAAGCCTTTGATAAACATGAGTGTGGGGAGCTGTGGTCTTTCTTCTCATTTTACAAATGAAGAATCTGAGGGTTTCTCATGTTAGTGGATTTGCTCAACATTATAGATTGAGCATGTAGGTGACAGAGTCAGGATAGAAACCTAGATGTATCAGATCAGATCACTACACTTAACTCCCAGAAAAAGGAAACTATACTTCCCAATAGAAGGGAAAGATAAAAACCAGGATTTATTTTCATTATATTAGAAGGACATTTACAGTGCTCTGAAACTGCAATACTTTGGCCACCTCATGCGACGAGTTGACTCACTGGAGAAGACTCTGATGCTGGGAAAGGTTGGGGGCGGGAGGAGAAGGGGACGACAGAGAATGAGATGGCTGGATGGCATCACCGACTCTGTGGACATGAGTTTGAGTGAACTCCGGGAGTTGGTGATGGACAGGGAGGCCTGGCGTGCTGTGATTCATGGGGTCGCAGAGAGTCAGACACGACTGAGTGACTGAACTGAACTGAACTGAACTGAATATGGATAAAGTGCTCACATGAATTTCTAAAGGTTTGTAGGAGAAGAACTATAACAACATAAAAATACTGTCATGATTATATGTTCTATAGTATTTGCCAAATCTACTGTAAGGAAATCATGTAAAGTCAATATTTTGGCATCATGATTTCTATGTCTCTTATCATATCCACTTAACACAATTGGGCAATGTTTATTTACTTATGATTCTCATGAAAATATGGAAACAGTGAATATAATTTTGGATGTTAGGATGGAGGTCTCTTTGATAATTTGATCCATAATGATTAACTCTTGAAATGTGCAACAGTACTTTGGACATCCTTTCTCAAAAGTGTCACTCTAGTTGGGCTTCTTTGCTTTCCCAGAGACTTCATAGCATCCTCATATTTTTATGCAGGAAACTGTAAAAATCTGAATGCGAAGTTTCTGTTTGTTCTATTTTAGCTTTTTCTTTTTTTTTTTTCTTTAGGAAAACTTTTGCCTGTGGAAAAACATCTCAGCTCATCATAAAAAGGGTCTACGCAGGCAAAAAGCAAAAGAACTTTTCTGTATTTTGTACTGATGTTTTATACATCAGTGAGGTTGTGCATGGCATGTCCAAATTGAAAAGAAAAAAAACTGAAGCAGTGTCTCAGCGATGTCCATCTGGAGGTTTCCTGAGTAAGGATTATTAGCTAAACCCTAGAAGAAACCCCTGGATCTTGCCAAGAGGAGGCTGGAGGTGGAACTGACAAAAACAAACAAACAAACTGAATTTTCCATCCACAGTGCAGCAGCAACCCAGTCTACATAGAGATTCCATTTCTAAAAGTGATTTTAAAAAGAAAAAAAAAAAACCTCAGTGATGCAAATATTTTGTGGGAATAAACATTTGAGCATCATTGAGATATTTAATAGTTATATGAGAATGTTTTTGATTTGAACATTTCTGAAACTTTAAAATATTACAATCATTCAAATTATGCATATCTGTAGGGGTTCTTTTAAATGTCATGTAGCTGTTCCATTTTTATCTGTGAGACTCTATTGAAGTTCTATTGAGCTGATTGTATGGAAAGGTCCTACAAAGTTCAAGATACATTTTCTTCCCTAGATCTCATGATAAATAATAACCAGAGGTTACTGCTTTTGGTCATTATATGAAATAAAAACTTTAGATATTTTGATCCATTGGTTTATATATGTAAGCCAGCTTCTTTTGGAGCTATACCCAGGAAGCAGATGTCTGGCGGTTTTGTTGTTATCTCAAAGAGACTGGGGCCCATGTGACATTTAACATGGACAACTCAGCATGAGATGCTCCACGGTGGGCATTCAAACCTGAGGAAGCAGTTTATGGAGTATGGAAAGAGCTATTCCAGGATATAAGGTTACATGTGGGATATGGAGTTTGCCTTTTCTACAAATTGTATGTGTAACTGGGCTGTTGTGTAGTAATGTTGTTGTGAACACAGCCCTCTGTATCAGCAAGCCAGCGAGTAATGACTCCCAAGCCCAAAGCCAACTATCTTAACAATAAGGAACTTCTGTTGTCCTGCACATCAAGAAATCCAGAGTCAGAGTGTTGTCAATCCATTGCCTCATTGATTCATTAAGAACTCACGTTCTTGCCATTTTTTTCCCCTCATCGTTGCAAAATTGTTGATGCAGTTTCAGGCATAGCATATCACAGTGTCCAATAGTAGAGAAAGATGTTTCATCTCGTGTGTCTCTTTATTGAGAGGAAGTCCCCAGAAGACTATGACCGTAGACTGGAGCTCAGTGCTGTGCATGTATCTAAGCCAGGCACTCGCAAAGGAATCAGAGTTATCTGAATTGTATTCCTTGCCAGGTTTTCTTCTGAGTCATATGAAAGGATGGACACTTTAACTGAACTGGGGCCACTCCTCATAAGGGAGAAAGTGAATGACTGTTAGCTGGGCAAAAATGAGTGACTCTCTGGGGGATTATAAAGAAAGTGATAGAGGAAAAAAAAAACATTCAAGGAAATAAGACTCAGAGATGCTTCTTTCTAGGAACAGACATACTATAGGAAGCAACACAGTAAAAGGACTCTATTTTTAGCCAACTAAAGTGGGTCTCTATGTATAATAGGTCAGGATTGTGGGTAAAACAGAAAAAGGATTTGGAAACTGCCTGTCCTGGTCACTGAATTGATGTCCATTTTGTTTTCTGGATGATTAACCAGTTAGAGTAATTTTTACAATGAATCAAGATGAGGGTGCAGTGTTTAAATGACTTGCTCAGGTTCACATGATACGTTCGATGATCGCTTCCAATCTGCAAATAGACATGGGAATGGTTTCTTGTGAATGCCTCTGACATCACTTGTTCATTCATTTCTTCACAAGTATTTATGGGCATCCGTGTTCTAGGTCCATTTTAAGCTCTGGATTTTATATTAAACCATGAATAGAAAGTCTATGTCCACATGAATCTTACATTGTAGCATAAGAAATAATCAAGCAATCAAATGAATATATAAAGAATAGACGGTGATAAGTTCTACAGAGAAAAATAAAGCAATGCAAGGTAAGATGAGGCAAGTTTGGTGTTTTTATATGTTCATTAAGGATCTTACTGGGCTTCCCAGATGGCGCTAGTGGTAAAGAACCCTCCTGCCAATGCAGGAGACTTGAGACCGATTGGGTTGGGAAGATTCCCTGGAGGAGGGGATGGCAACCCACTCCAGAATACTTGCCTGGAGGATCCCATGAAAGACAGAGCCTGACAGGTTACAGTCCACAGAGTTGCAAAGAATCGGACACGAGTGAAGTGACTTCACATGCTTGCATACAAAGACCTTATTAAAAGTATTTGATCAGAGACTTCAAGGAGGGTGTGGCCATGAGGATATCTAGGGGAGGGATGTTCCAGGCAGGGGAAATGGAAGATACAAAGATCCTGGTGTAGGAGCTGGCTTGAAGGCCAAAACAGTTAGTGTGGCTTGAGTACAGAAGAAGGCAGGGAGTGATGAGTTGAGAGCAGTCACAGATCACACAGAGCATTGTTGGCCATGGTTCTCTAAGTGTGTTCTCCAGACCAGAAGCATCAGCACCTCCCAGAACTTGTTAGAGATGCAAATTACTGTGCTGCACCCCAGCTTCCTGAGTCAAGAAACTCCAGGTATGGCCCAGCGATCTGATCTGTGTTTTAATAAGACTCCAGGCATTTCTGATTCTGTTGCAGCTCAAGTTTGAGACCCAGGGTTGGAGGCTACATTTGGATTTTATTCTGAGTTAAATGGGGAGACATTGAAGTGTTTTAAGCATAGGACATAACTGGATTTTCATTGAAAAATGATCACTCTGGCTGCTTTGTTCAAAACGAACTATAGGGAAGCAAAGGAAAGAAGCCAAGAAATCATTTGGAGATTATTGTCATTGTCTGAGCAAGAAGTGATGGTGGCCTGGACTGGAATGGTGGTAGAGGTGGTGAGAAGTGGTTGGATTCTGCATTTATTTTGAGGCAGAGCCAACAAGAATTGCTGATGGAATATATGTGATATGAGAAGAAGGTGAGAGTAGATAGGAAGGACCCCAAAGGTTTTGGCCTCAGCAACTGAAAGGATGGAATAGCTCTTTACAGAGATGCAGGAAACCATAGGGGTGGATGGTTTAAGGGTGAAAATGAAGAGTGTGGTTTGGGGATAAAATTTGGCTGTTGTCAGGGCATATGTGCTATTTAAAGCAATGGGCCTGAGGACTTCCCTAGTGGTCCAGTGGCTAAGACTCTGCTCCCAATGCAAGGTGCCCGAGTTTGAACCCTGGTCAGGGAACTAGATCCTACATGCCACAACTAAAGACCCTGCATGCCACAACAAAGATGGAAGATCTTGTGTGCCACAACCAAGACCCAAGGCAGCTAAATAAATAAGTAAAATAAATATTAAAAATTATGAAACAATGGGCCCAGATGAGATCATTTAGGGGATGAGTATAGATGGAGAAGCAGTCTGAGAGCTGAGTCCCGAATATTTGAGAGATAGGGGATGAGGAAAAACTAACAGAGGAAACTGAAAAAGAGTAACCTGTGAGATTGGATGTTCTTAGGATGTTCTTAGTCGCTCAGTTGTGTCCAACTCTTTGCGACCCCATGGACTGTAGCCCACCAGGCTCCTCTATCCCTGGAATTCTCCAGGCAAGAATACTGAAGTGGGTTGCCATGCTTTCCTCCAGGGGATCTTCCCAACCCAGAGACTGAACCCAGGTCTCCCTCATTGCAGGCCAATTCTTTACCGTCTCAATCACCAAAGATTGAAAGAGAAAGAGAAGATGATGCCCTCAAAGCCAAATTCAGAAAGTGATTGAAAGGAGTGGCAGCACGGGTTGAGATAGGGTGAAGAGAGCCAGGCACTTGCCTCGGGTGCAAAATCTAAAGGAGGTAGCAAGAAACTCAGTCATCAAATTAATTAATTGTTATTATTTATTATAAATAATAAATTATTATTTATAAAAAGAAAATTTTGCTTAAGCAATCTAAGATAAACAAAATATCACAATTTAAGTCAAGACAAGATCAGACCTTCCAACTCACACCACTTAACTTACACCTCTTACTTTGGTCTTGGCCTGGCCAGATTTTATCTTTATTTACAGTTTTGGTATTTGGTTCATCATGAATTTTTTGTATTTATCTTCCTTTGAAAATATTACAGTGAAATATTACTTTCAATGTTTGGGGCACCTACTTAAAATTTGCACCTGCAATGAACACCTCACTTGCCTTACCTACACTCAGGGTAAAATAGAGGCAGAGGATGGATTGGGTTTAAGAATACAGAGCTGGGATTGACACATATACACTATTGATATTATGTATAAAATAGATAACTAATGAGAACCTACTGTATAGCCCAGGGAACTCTACTTACTGGAGGTCGCTGTGGTGACCTGGATGGGAAGGAAGTCCAAAAGTGAGAGTTTATGTATGGCTGATTCATTGTGCTGTACAGTAGAAACTGACACAACATTGTAAAGCAACTATAACTCCAAAAAGTTAACTAAAAAGTCCAACTTTAAAAAAAATAGAATATAGAGTCAGTGATGATTCTGACAAAAACCAACTCAGTAGTGCTGTGAAGGAATGTAACCAGGGAGGGTTCAAGAGGGCATGGGAGGAGGAGAATTGAAGACAGTGAACCCAGCCTATTCTTTCAAGGAATTTTGAAATGGACACTAGCCTCAGGGCATGTGGGTTCCAACCCAGGTTCTATTTCATATAGAGACTATTACAGCAGGTTTATATGCAGAGAGAAAGATAGAAAAGTAGGGGGGGGTTGATCATTTACAAGAAGGGATGTGTACCATAAAGAGAGCAGACGCTGGACAGTTGTGGATGCGTATGTGCTGATGACGAGAGAGCCCATGGCTTGGAGTAAGGACAGGGAGGTACTTGCAGTTTTACTGGAAGCAAATCAAGTCAGTTTACAAAAGGACAAATGTTAAGAACATATAAATTCTTTTTTTTTTAAGTTAATGGAGGAAGAAATTAATTATCTTTTTGCTGCCTGGGGTCTTTGTTGCTGCATGTGGGATTTTTCTAGTTGTGGTGAGTGGAGGCTACTCTCCAGTTGCTCTGCATGGGCTTCTCATTGTGGCGGCTTCTCTTGTTGTGGAGCACAGGCTCTAGGTGCTCAAGCTCAGTAGTTGCAGCTCTGGGACTTACTTGCCCCTGGGCGTGTGGAATCTTCTGGGACAAGGGATTGATCCCTGCATTAGCAGGTAGATTCTTAACCATTGGACCACCAGGGAAGTCCCATATGAATTCTTAAAAGAGGAAAAGCAGTTTAAGAAGGGAAGTTCAGTTCAGTTCAGTTCAGTCGCTAAATAACACTAAAGAACAGTGGTTGTGATTGTGAGCATTTCTGGCAGCAAAGACAATAGGGAGATGATATAAATGACCTAACTTATTATGGAGAGGAGGAAATACAAGCATCCCTTCGTGGAGGGGCTGCTGCTATAACTGACCCCTGTAACTACTGCATACGTGGCATGTGTAACAGAAGGGTAAACATCCTTAGCAGCTGTTGGCCTCACCCAAACAAAAGTGCAGTCAACGTGGATCATTCTTATGCTGTCCTTTTAGAAAAGGCCATGTCATATGCTCTGAAGGGAAGTTGCCTAAGTATTTAACCTTTCGATATTTAATATGACATATCTCTGGGCTTCTCTGGTGGCTCAGACGGTAAAGAATCTCCCTGCAATGCGGAAGACCAGGGTTTGATCCCTGGGTCTGGAAGACCCCCTGGAGGGGGAAATGGCAACCCACTCCAGTATTCTTGCCTGGAGAATTCCATGAACAGAGGAGCCGGGTGGGCTACAGTCCATGGGGGTGGCAACGAGTTGGACACGACTGAGTGACTAACACACACTGTATCTGTAGAACTTTGACTCTAGAGGTGCAGGCAGCTTAAACTTACTTTCTGTCTGGATCTCATTGTCAAACACATCAAGGTCATTCTGTCTAGCTTGGTGAACAGTCTATCAGCTCTGCTCCACTGTGGATTAAGGAGAGAACTCCTTCCTATGGGAACCAAGTGGTGGTATCCACACATGTAAGAAAGTAAGGCGGTTGCTTTGTGTTTTTGCCCTCACGTAATGCCTTTATCCCTCACATGCAGGGTCATAGACAGACCTGTGGGCAAAGCCAGAGTTTTCCAAGGCAGTTGAAACTGTTTTGTTAAGACAACCCAAGTAGCATGACAGAAATGACTCTCGCTTTAGTGTTTTCCAGAGAGGGTGCTACCAGACATCCACAGCCAAATCAAAATGTTATGTTGTACAGTGTACACTTACCATCTAGGCATCCTGACGGGCCTCCCAGAGTTACAGAACACACCCCTTAGATGATAGAATGAATTAGACACATGAATGGAATTATTTATTATTGATCTCTTAAAGGTTGGAGTATATCAGCTCAGAATTATAATTTTCATTTAACAAATATTTTTAGTTTGTTATTCCTGAAAGTAAGTGGCTACTAGGATCATTTGGCACTTAACGAGAGAGCCATTTAGTGTTCAGTTCAGTCAAATAAGCAAACACTACAATTAAAATATAGTCAAATCAAGTGTTTTGATGCACACTGATTAAATTATTCAAATTTCAGCTTGTGGGGTTGGTACAGGTAAATCCAGCCAGAGCATGTATCTTCAATGCCCCTGTCTCTTCCTTTTTTTTGTGTCATCAGTGCAGAAACTCTGCTAGGAGAATGGGCTGAGAAAATGCAACTGGTGGAACTGGGAGCCAGCCTGTCTAGGGCAGCCGGGACTGATCAAAGCAGGTGGAGGGAAGGAGTGAAGTCTCAGGACTGTGCTGGGTGATGAAGCAGGAGACAGAGTGCCCAGGAGCCCAGAAAAGTGTCACAGGGTTAAACTAGTACAGACAGTAGAGTTCTACTTGGGTGGGATCACACACTGCTCTCCCAGACTTAAAGTGCCAAGATCTTTGTGAACTCACGAAGCAGTCCAATCTCAAAAGGCGAAACTATTCAAGTCTCTGGTTTCTTAGAGATGATTCATCTCTAAGTCATTTTATACTTTTGAAATTTGTCAGTGATATAATGGGAGCAAAGTTTTTCCTGTAAAGAAGACATAGGCTGTTTGTTTCTTGCAAAGGAAGTGAAAAATGAGGAAACCATCTGGCATTTGCTCAAAATATCTAGATAATTGAGGCCAAAGTATCTTTTAGCTTAATTTTATATCAATGAACATCCTTCATGCTCCCATCCACATTTGCTGGGTAGAAAGCATCTTCAGGAAAGACCTTGAGATTGTCTAAGAATTTTGAAATACAACAACTATTAATCCTATTGGATTGTATCCTCCTCTATCCCTAGCAACTCTGCTTTTTTGAATTTCATATATATGTGTGTATCTATTAATTAAAGTGATATTCTTTAAGCAGCATTATAGATTGAAAACTCTTACCTTTATTGAAAATTTCACTGTGTCGATCAGATAGTTTTCACAGGCGATGTGATCGCTCTGTGATCTCCTGGAATTTGCATTTCAAAGCTGATTGATAGACAAAATGAGATGAAGTTGATGTCCTTCTGTACAATAGAGATGTAGGATGATTCTCTGCTGGAGAAACATTATTATTTACTGACAAGGTTATTTAATAAATTTAACTTTGCATTTTTAATGCAGAATCATATGTTTCTGTACCCCATATTAAAAGTTTCCCATTTCTTAGGAAAGCAAATTCATATTTATTAGACATCTAATAGATGTCTTATCATCTCTACATAAGTGTATAGAGTATTGTTTTATTATTCATTGAGAAATATATTGTTATATCTTCTCGTGTGAAAAGATAAGTACCATCTTTCATTCCTAGTGTTAATCTGGATTTTTAATTCCTAGTTTTCATTTTCTACAAAGTGTAGACTACTTTTTGTTTTCCTGGGAATAAGTTAAAAAGTTTCAGGAAACATTGTAACTCCCTAACTCTTTTTGCGACCCCATGAACTGTAGCCTGCCAGGCTCCTCTGTCCATGGGATTTCCTAGGCAAGAATATTGGAGAGGGTTGCCATTCTTCCTGACCTGGGGATTGAGCCTGCATCTCCTGCATTGGCAGACGGATTCTTTTAGACTGAACCACCAGGGAAGCCCCAAATAAAAATGTTTATTTCATGGGAAAAAGTAATAGTAACATAACACCCAATCAAACTTGAAACCATAGTGTCATACAGGTACTAGGATAGTCAGGTGGGTTCCTTAAATTTAACTGGTCACTATCTGAAAACTGCTGTCAATTTTGCATCAAAATTTCCCCTAAATTCTGTTGCCCTAAATTATATGAAAAGATTATGTATCATGCTCTTCAAAGTTTAAAAACTGGATAATCCAATTAAGTCCTAGACTTGAAGGAAGCAAACTTTCCCAGAGTATTGAAGATAAAGAATTTTATCTTTGCTTTATTATCTTTTGCTGGGAAATACATAACAAGAAGCATATGACAGGAATTTAGTGTTGACCTTAGTATTCTGTATTTTTACATTAAGTCCCACTCTTCAAATTTCTTCTCCATTTTCCTCTCCTCCTGCCCCTGCTCCTCCTCCTCTTTTACTTTGTTTCAACTTGATTTTTGATAGAAATGATAAGCATGCCACTGAAGACTGTAATAGCTAATTAGCCAAACAGGAGATAAGCAGCAATTTTCCTTAGTTGAAGGATCAACATGATTTCAAATTTATATTTCTCTCCTTTTTCCTAGACCGTTCCTTAACTAGCCATCAATTGAAAATAACTCTGGTCATTTTGGATGGAGTTGCCTTTTTTTTTTTTTTTCCATCTTAAAAAACCTGGTTTAGAAGAACCAGATTTACCCTCTCACTTTAAGCAACTACAAAACAGAAAGAAATATACATGGAATAATGGTTTGCAAGACATTGGCATCGTGCAGTGAAGGACAGTGATTCCTCGGAGATGGTGCAGTAAAGAGGAAGGCCTCCTGATTGCCCCAGCTTACTTTTGGGAGGGAGTTTTGAGCTACAATGCAGAGAGGGGGAACCCAAGTGGATGTTTGCAGTTTATCTGAATTCTGTAACCAGTGAAAATATTTTTTTAAAGCAATGGTGAAATAATGACTTTTTTGGCTTTTCAGACATAAGCTGAAAGACCTCATCACTAGCAGAATGGTACTATAAGAAATGTTCATGGAAGTCCTTTAGGCAGAAGGAAAATGGTACCAGATGGAAATCTGGATCTGCAGAGGGAAATGAAAATACTGGATTAGTAACTATATGGATAAACATAAGACAGTTAAACCCCTTTAAAATATAGTTGACTGTTTAGCAAAAATAATAATGTATTTTGGGGCTATGACATATATATGAGAAAAACTGAACAAAGTTCAGGAAAGAAAAATAAAAACAGTATTGTAAAATTCTTATGCATGAGGTGGTATAATGTCATTTGAAGGTAGACTGCGATGTTACACAATGAATCCTAAAACAATCACTAAAATAACACAGCAAAGAACGTTATCTGATAAGCCAACAAAAGAGGAGACAAAATCATGAAAAATACTAAATTAGTTCAAAGGAAATCAGAAACAAAAAGAAGAAAAGGGGAACAAAAAGAAAAAAAAGCTGATGGAATAAATAGCAAGCAAATAGAATGTGGGAGACTAAGCTAAATTATATTATTAATCACGTTAACTATAAACAGGCTCAATATCTCATTTAAAAGGTAGAGATACTCAGATTGGATAAAAAAGCAAGCCTCAAGTATATACTGTCTACAACAAAAATGTGCTTTAAATATAATGACACAAATGTATTACAAGTAAGAGGATGGGAAAAGATACACCACGCTAATCAGACAATGCTGAAGTGGCTGTATTAATGTTAGACAAAGTACCATCAAGAATGACAAATTACCTTCAAGAGGGGTTTTAAAAAGTATTCATCTCTTTATGTAGCCTGAAATAAAAATTTTACAAAGACTAAATCTTGCCCTGATCTCTTTCAGCAATGTGATTTTTCAACTACAGTTTTAAAAACTGTAGACATAGAAAGCTCCTCCACACATATCTTTCTTTTAAAACGCTCTCTTTTCAAGGCGGGAAAAGAGAGAGAGAGAGAGGCAGAGAGAGAGAGGGTTTGTGTCAAATTAGTATGCAAATACAGAGTAAATTCTTAACTCTCTGTCTGATTTTGAGTCAAAACAAGACACAGGAATTTTCTTTCTTTCCTCATGAGGACTCCTCCTGTTGTTATTATTTTTTCTCTTTGGTGTTGTTCTCTGAATGCCCTGAACTTGCCCCCAAACATGAACAAGCATCCTCATTCCACTTGGTAGTTAGTCCACCTTTTCAGTTGCTTATGCTGAGTCTGGGGTCATCCTCGCATCTTCCCTCTCTCACTCTTCACATCCTACCAGGTGTCTGCTTTACCTTCAAGATGCACCCATAATCTGATCGCCTATCACCCTCATTGCTCTTACCCCCTTCAAGCCGCTATCATCCCAGTCACTGGGATGGTCTTTTAAATTTTTTAAAATTAATTAGTTAATTTGATTTTGGCTGCACTAGGTCTTCACTGCTGCGTGCAGGCTTTCTCTAGCTGTGATGAGCGGGGGCTACTCCTCATTGTGGAGCTAGGAGTTCTCATTGCGGTGGTCTCTATTGCTGTGGAGCCCCGGCTCTAGGGTGCCTGGGCTTCAGTAGTTGTGGCACATAGATTTGGTTGCTCCACGGCATGTGGGATCTTGGTTCCTGGACCAGGGATCGAACCTGTGTTCCCTGCACTGGCAGGTGGATTCTTTAGCACTGGACCACCAGGGGAGTCCCATGATGGTCTTTATATGGATTTGCTCCTTCATTCTTGCCCCATAATAATATGTTTATCCCTTTAAAGTCAAATCATGTCCTCTTCTTTTCAACACCCTCCACTCCCACCTGTGTTCCGCCTTCTCTCAGTATAAAATCTGAAATATTTACAGTGGTCCATAGCCCGGAATGATCTGATTCTCTGCCTTCTCTGTGAGTCATTTCCTTGTCTACTCATTCTGCTCAAACAACTGGCCTCCTTCCTGTGTTTCCAGCACACCACACATGTCCCCTCTTAGATTTCTGCACTGTTTTCTCTGTCACACTTTCTCTCCAGACAGTCTCATGGATAACTCCTTCACCTCAATCAGATCTTTGTTCAAACTTTAATGTCTCCATTAGATCTATCCCAACAGCCCTATTTGAAATTATAACATCTTGGCTTCAAGTCCCCTCTCTGCTCCCTAACCGCCTACCCTGCTCTATTTTATCCTATAGTTTTTATTATATTCTGACCTACTGTGTAATTTACTTATTTATTATTTTTATTGTTGTATTATTAATTTTGTGGTTGGTCTCTCTACAGTACCACAGAAGCCCTATGAGGATTGGGATTTTTGTCCATTCTGTTCAGTGGTATATCCCAAGGCCTAGAACAGTGTCTAAGGCAAAGTAAGAACTCAGTGTTTATTAATGATCAAATGGCCATTGGAGGCTTCCCTTTTGGCTCAGTTGGTAAAGAACCTGCCCGCAATGTAAGGGACCTGGGTTTGATCTCTGGGTAGGGAAGATTCCATGGCAAAGGGAATGGCACCCCACTCATGTACTCTTGCCTGGGAAACCCCATGGACAGAGGAGCCAGGTGGGATACAGTCCCTGGGGTGACAAAGAGTCGGACACGACTAAAGTGACTTAGCAGCAGCAGCAGCAGCAAGTGACTAACATTTTCACTTTCGAATAGTTGTTTGCAGGAAAAAGACCTCCCCAGAAAAAAAAACCCATATTTCAACTTTTCTGCCAAAATGTTTACCACGGTGCTACATGCATCTCAATTTGAATTATTGGTTGGCAAACATCTAAAGATGACACTTAAAAATTGTTTTTTAATCGAAGTGTAGTTGACCTACATAAGCAGGATACTTTCGACAGATGAGAAAATAGCTAAAGATTTTAGCCACATGGGCAATTGTTTTATTTTCGTTCAATGGTAGAAATCTCCTGTTGTTCTTATTTGAGTATAATTCTTATACAACTCAGTCAAATGATTAATACATTGTTAGCTTGTTAGGCCTGAGGAGGTGGAGTTTCACCTGTTTAGTTATTGTCATTTGTTAGTCACAGAGCAAGGAGTTTATCTCTCAAATTGGAACATTTCTCTAGGCTTGCAGGTTCTTGAGAATCACTCTTAAGCTTTGGCAGAAGGTCTCAGTGTATGTAAGTGGCAGTTTCTATATGGTGAGTCAAAAGATGGCATCCTTCATCTGGACAGAAATTTGGAACAAGAAAAGATGGAGCCAAAGCTTTGATGTTCCTGACTGTGGGGCTACAGGACACATGTTAAGACATGCGAATCCTGACCCCAACGGCTGTATTCCCTGCTCAGGACTGTAGAGTAGGATGACGGGACCGATGAAACTGAAGAAAAGTCAACCAGGGTAGGAGTTGAGCACATCCTTTCAAAGTGTATCCTTTTGGGGTTTGACTTCTGTATAAATGAGAGAGGTGGTTTCTTCAATCCTTTCCTTACCTGTGGTTGACACCTGTGGTTTGAATTTGTTGTCCCTTTGGCTGGTGGTATGTACGATGTGCACTGTGTTACTGGACGAGTATGTACAGTGTTTGAAGTGGCCAAAAGTTATATTTGCTTGGCCTTGCTATTTGCTGGAATGGCATCTCCATGTTTGATGTGGTTGTGATATCATCCTTTGAGCTCATTGAGGGCAGGGGCCTCATGTTTACTTTCTTTCATTGTCTTCTATTGCAATGATCTGGGCAGTGACAGCAGAAGTCAAGTAGAAGAAATAATTAATCAGTTTCCATTTATTGATCTTCTGCTATGTGACAGGAAATCTATTAAATATTTTACAAATGTGTACATGTATACTGTTATTGTGCTTTCATTCTCTGTGGTTTTCTTAGACCTCGTGACACTTTCTGAGAGAGATGGATTTATTTTTTGCCTGACAGGTTATTTCAATATCGAGAATGGACAGGGAGTGCAGGATGGGGATTGGATGGTGTATGAAATAAGCAGAGTCACTATCAGCTCATCCTTAAGTAAACAGATCCAACCTGGGTCTCAAGAAACAGCGAGAACACTAAACTGAGTCCAGCATTCGTGGGGGGAGCCCTTTGGTTGCAGTAAATAAAAAATGAGGGATGGATACCAAGCCTTCCCAAATAGCTTCTGATGACTCACCATGGATGAGTACATTAATCAATAATGAAAATGATCTATGAACACTTTAATAGTCTATACTTTTCTTATGTCCTTACCTCTACCAGGATAAGTGTCAAAGCAAATTTTACTATTTTTCTGTTGGTTCCTTCTCTAGAAATTGTTTTCTTTTTCTCTCACTATTATAGTTCAAATTTTGTCCTAAAAATTTATCCTGACGAATTTCAGGACCCTAGTCAAATTTTTACTGAAATTTGGTTGCATTACATGATTTAGTTGGTTGTTGTTGAAGTTTAGGGAATGAGCAATTTGTTACACAGAGATTTTCACTGTGGTGTTATTTGGAAGTAGTATAAGGGCTTCCCAGGTGTTGCTAGTGGTAAAGAACTCGTCTGCTAATGCAGGAGATGTAAGAGAGCTGGGTTCAATCCCTGGGTTGGGAAGATCCTCTGGAGGAGGTACTGCCAACCCACTCCAATATTTTGCTTGGAGAATCCCATGGACAGACAGAGCCTGACATCCCATAAGATCACAAAGAATCGGACATGACTGAAGTGACTTAGCACAGCATAGCACAGCACAGTATAAGCAAAGCAGAATCCCTTTGGATTAAAACCACAGTGTCTCCAATGTCCCCTCTGTTCTTTGGATTTGAAATTAAAATTGACTTTTAATTAAGCTTGTAGTCACAGTTTTACTCCTATCTCAACTGTCATTGCTTTGCTTGAGTTCCTCATGCTCTACTGCTTGGATCAATCATTAACCCACTTATTCAACACTTCGTTGTTCAGTTGCTATGTGTCGGACTCTTTGTGACCCCATGGACTGGAGCACTCCAGGCTTCCCTGTCCTTCACTATTTCTCAGAGTTTGCTCAAACTCATGCCCATTGACGATGCTATCGATGTCAATGACAGATTCACCCATCTCATCCTCTGCTGTCCAAGGGACTCTCAAAAGTCTTCTCTAGCACCACAATTCAAAAGCATCAGTTCTTCAGTGCTCCGCCTTCTTTATGGTCCAGCTTTCACATCCGTTCATGACTACTGGAAGAATCATAGCTTTGACTATGGACCTTTGTTGCAAAGTGGTGTCTCTGCTTTTTAATACACTGTCTAGTTTGTGATAACTTTCTTTCCAAGGAGCAAGTGTCTTTTAATTTCATGGCTGCAGTCACCATCCACAGTGATTTTGGAGCTCAAGAAAATAAAATCTGTTACTCCTACTTTCCCCCTTCTATTTGCCATGAAGTGATAGGCTTCCCTGGTGGCTCAGAGGTTAAAGTGTCTGCCTCCAATGAGGGAGACCTGGGTTTGATCCCTGGGTCGGGAAGATCCCCTGGAGAAGGAAACAGTAACCCACTCCAGTATTCTTGCCTGGAGAATCCCATGGACGGAGAAGCCTGGTAGGCTACAGTCCACGGGGTCGCAAACAGTCGGACATGACTGAGCGACAGAATGGGATGGATGGGATGGGACGCCACGATCTTTGTTTTCAAGCCAGTTTTTCACTCTCCTCTTTCACCCTCATCAAGAGGCTCTTTAGTTCCTCTTCACTTTCTGCCATTAGAGTGGTATCATCTTCATATCTGAGGCTGTTGATATTTCTCCCAGCAATCTTGATTCTGCATATAAGTTAAATAAGCAAGGTGACAATATATAGTCTTGTACTCCTTTTCCCATTTTGAACCAGCCAGTAGTTCCATGTCCAGTTCTAATTGTTGCTTCTTGACCCACACACAGATTTCTCAGGAGACAGGTAAGGTGATTTTTCACTCCCATTTCTTTAAGAATTTTCCACAGTTTGTTGTGATCCACACAGTCAAAGGCTTTAGCGTAGTCAGTGAAGCAGAAGTAGATGTTTTTCTGGAACCTTTTATGTATGTATCCCTAAATGATATATTATTTTGTATTTCTTGTCCTTAAATTTCATTAAAATGGAATCATATAGCATAGTCTTCTGTGACTTTACATTTTTTCCCTTCAGTATTGTGGTTTCTGCAATTGGTCTACATTGTGTATTTTTAATGCTCCCTAATATTCCATTGAATAAATTAACCACAGTTATTTCTAATGTGGCAGTGGAGGTTTTGGGCTTCTCAGGTGGCTCAGCAGTAAGGAACCCGCCTGCCAATGTGGCAGATCAAGAGACTCAAGTTCCATCTTGGGTCGGGAAGATCCCCTGGAGGAAGGCATGGCAACCCATTCCAGTATTCTTGCCTGGAGAATCCCATGAACTGAGGAGCCTGGAATACTACAGTCCATGGGGTAGCAAAGAGTTGGACACAACTGAAGCAACTTAGTACACACACACACAGAGTGGAGGTTTAGGCTGTTATGATCATTATTCGCTATTACAAGAGAGACTGCTCTGAACGTTTTTTGTACATGTCTTGTGGTGGACATATGCAAAACTGTTCTAACATATATACACACACACATACATATGCACACGCTTAGAGCAGAATTGTCAGGTTTACAGTATGTGAATGTTAACTTGACAAGGTCATGCCACATTATTTTCTAATACATGGTGCTCATTAAATTTTTTTTTTTTTTAAACTACAGGATTATCCATGACTTATCTCCCACTGCTGCTTAATCACTCTATTCCTGGCTCTTGGCTCCTTATAGGAATCATTTTGATACATTAATTTTAACACCAACTAACCTCTCTTTATTGCTGTCTTTAATTATGAGAAAGATCACCTTTAATTTATTCCAGTGAAAGAATCTTAGGCCCTGTGTTGTGAGACTCAGAAAATGAGGGAATGTCCTCTTTCCTAGCTCCTCCCAGGAGTGGATGTACCATGAGGCTGATGATGCTGAACTTTCAAGACTCCTCATTTGCCTGGGCTCCTACCGGCATCATTTGGAAATACTTATTTTAGTATGTATTTTTAATTTATAATTTAAAATTCTTTTTCTTAAAAAAGACCCCAACTTGTATAAGTTTAAGGTCCCAGGAAACCTGAATTTGTCCCTTAGTTCCTTTTGTATTATAAACCCTTTACTTTGGGATTAATTTACATTTTATGACCTTGGTCTTCCCAATCCTCTGCAATAGCTTTTAAGAGACTTTCTAAATAATTTAAAACAGTTTCCCCCTGAATTTTTAAAAATCACCTCAAAAAATACCTCGGACTAGTCATTTAACTCTATAATGAGCTCTCCCTAAGGGACACCAGCCTCATTTTAGTGAGGTTTCTTGGAAAGGAGTCAAAATCCTAACAGTTTTCAGCACAGTGGTTTAATCTATTTAAGACTCTTCTCAGAACCACTCAGTTTACTTTGCTTATGACTTGATTCTGTGGGCCATATAAAATTGAAGGGTCTGATCGCCAAAGAATTGATGCTTTTGAACTGTGGTGTTGGAGAAGACTCTTGAGAGTCCCTTGGACTGCAAGGAGATCCAACCAGTCCATTCTAAAGGAGATCAGTCCTGGGTGTTCATTGGAAGGACTGATGCTAAAACTGAAGCTCCAATACTTTGGCTACCTCATGCGAAGAGTTGACTCACTGGAAAAGACCCTGATGCTGGGAGGGATTGGGGGCAGGAGGAGACGGGGACAACAGAGAATGAGATGGCTGGATGGCATCACCGACTCTGTGGACATGAGTTTGAGTGTACTCCGGGAGTTAGTGATGGACAGGGAGGCCTGGCGTGCTGATTCATGGGGTCACAAAGAGTCGGACACGACTGAGTGACTGAACTGAACTGAACTGAACTGAATGTATGGTATTATGATTCTATAGTCTTATCCCAGGGTTTTGATATAATCTCTGCCCGATTTCTCTGAATTAAAATAATGGACAATCTCAGGTGTGATAAATCAATCAGTAGTTATGAGAAAGTAATGTGACCATAAATAGCTAACAAAATCTTAGAGTCATCAGAATATACTCACAGACCTCAGTTCAAGAAACACTGATGTAAACATGTAACTTGGCACTTTAGTCCATTTAGATGTTCTCAAACTCGCAAGGTGAGGTCTTTTCCCATTCAGACTTCCTACAAGAGTATCTTCCATGGATGCCCCCACCACCCAGACCTGTCTCACTCCCCCACCAACTGTAGCCTCCCTTTAAGTATTTCTGCTGGTTGCCCCTCTTCTTCCTCAGAGAATGAGGCATATTTGTGTTTCTTGAAGATTCCAGCAGCACCTCAGTCTCTGAGAGGGTGTGCTTTGAAGATCTCTCTCCCCACCCCTGGAAGTAATGCTAATCCATTCCCTGCCCATCTCAGATAATGTGATACTCAGCCAGAGGGAAGACGTTCTTAGCCACAGACTAGCAGCTCTAGTTAATTTGCATGGGATATCTTATTCCTATGTCTCTCTTTTGTAACACTTGTCTTCTGGTGAATATAAGACTCCTCAAGCAATAACAACTTGCATTTATACAGCCTTATGAACATGAACTCACATAAATCACATTCATTAGTACTGCTTCCCTTCGAGGTTCCTTTCCCAGGTGACTAGCGTGCCTCCAGCCTGCCTTCTAACCTCAGCTTCGCCTCTGTTATTGGTATAATCATACTGACTCTCCCAGGGGAAGCCCACCTGCCCAGTCCTTTTCCTCACTCTTTTTCTTTTTTTTTTTTTACTGGGGTATAGTTGCTTTTCAATGTTGTGTTAGTTTCTGCTGTACAATGAAGTGAATCAACTATGATGGTGTTTAGTCCCTCAGTAGTATCTGAGTAGTAGTAGTATTGTCACCCTGCTTATTTAACTTATATGCAGAGTACATCATGAGGAACGCTGGGCTGGAAGAAGCACGAGCTGGAATCAAGATTGCTGGGAGAAATATCAATAACCTCAGATATGCAGATGACACCACCCTTATGGCAGAAAGTGAAGAGGAACTAAAAAGCCTCTTGATGAAAGTGAAAGAGGAGAGTGAAAAGGTTGGCTTGAAGCTCAACATTCAGAAAACAAAGATCATGGCATCTGGTCCCATCACTTCATGGGAAATAGATGGGGAAACAGTGGAAACAGTGTCAGACTTTATTTTTTTGGGCTCCAAAATCACTGCGGATGCTGATTGCAGCCATGAAATTAAAAGATGCTTACTTCTTGGAAGGAAAGTTATGACTAACCTAGATAGTATATTAAAAAGCAGAGACATTACTTTGCCAACAAAGGTCCGTCTAGTCAAGGCTATGATTTTTCCATTGGTCATATATGGGTGTGAGAGGTGGACTGTGAAGAAAGCTGATCGCCGAAGAATTGATGCTTTTGAACTGTGGTGCTGGAGAAGACTCTTGAGAGTCCCTTATGCTGCAAGGTGATCCAACCAGTCCATTCTAAAGGAGATCAATCCTGGGTGTTCATTGGAAGGACTGATGCTAAAGCTGAAACTCCAATACTTTGGCCACCTCATGCGGCGAGCTGACTCACTGGAAGAGTCTGATGCTGGGAAGGATTGAGGGCAGAAGGAGAAGGGGACGACAGAGAATGAGATGGCTGGATGGCATCACCGACTCAATGGAGGTGAGTTTGAGTGAACTCCGGGAGTAGGTGATGGACAGGGAGGCCTGGCGTGCTGTGATTCATGGGGTTGCAAAGAGTTGGACATGACTGTGCGATTGAGCTGAACTGAACTGAACTGAGTATCTGACTCTGAGACCCCATGGCCTGTAGCCTTCCAGGCTCCTCTGTCCATGGGATTCCCCCAGGCAAGCATACAGGAGTGGGTTGCCAGTTCCTTCTCCAGGGGATCTTCCCGACCCAGGGATCGAACTTGTGTCTCTTACATTGGCAGGCAGGTTCCATTTCCTCCCTCTAGGACCTCCCTCCTGTGCCCCTCCCCATCCCACCTCTCTAGGTCATCACAGACCACTGAGCTGAGCTCCTTGTGCTTTACAACAGGTTCCCACTAGCTGTCTATGTTACATGTGGTAGTGTATATATGTCGATCCCAATCGGTTCATCCTGCCTTCCCCGTGTCCACGCGTCCATTTGCTAAGTCTGCGGTGGAGTACTACTCAGTCATAAAATGGAATAAAATTGGGTCATTTGTGGAGATGTGGGTGGACCTAGAGTCTGTCATACAGCATGAAGTTAGAAAGAGAAACACAAATATCATATATTAATGCATAGATGTGGAATATAGAAAAATGGTACAGATAAACCTCATGCCTTCTTGACTCTCACACCAGTTTAGCTGAGGCCCAGGACTCTCTGCTCCTGCTCTGACAAGCCTCTGTACCTGCCCTTCCACTCACCTACGTGTGTCTCCTGTTGGAGTCCCTCCTCCATGGAGTTTTGTCTAGAGGACCGAGGTCTCCTCTCCCATGTGACCACCCATCTCTTCTCTAGCCTGAAAATCTCCCTGGTTTTCTTTTTTTCTTTTTCACTCTCTCATCTTTCCCCTGATACTGGGTAGCTCATCCAGTGAATAAATACAGGATAATGTAGTAGTTCATGACTGCAGGCTGGACCGCCAGAGTTCTTAAAAAGTTCAAAACATCCTCCTGTCCCTGGATATTTTGACTAGGGGCTGTTTTACAGAAGTCTCCAGGCTTCAGTTTTCTTTTTCAGTAAAATGGAATTAACAATAGCGCTAACTTCTTTGAGAAGTTGTCAGGATTAAATGAGAAAATAAACATAATGTATTTACCACAGTGCTTAGCACACAGCCCACAGACTATACATGTTAGTTTTCATCACAGATTTATTCAGGACTGCTGATCGTTCTGTGTCCAGGAGAGTGAAATGTTTACATTTTATACAGTTTATATAAAATATAAAAATTAAAAATGTCACATTTGATTGATTTTCGATTAGGGCTTTTAGTATGATTGTTTTTCTTTAAGTATTTGAGAAGATAACATTGTCTCCCTAATACTGCCTGGTGATACTTTTCCACATTGCTGAAATTCTTAACGAATAAATATGCATTCATTTTGTTCATCTCATTTTGCTGGAGGGCAGGAGCTATATTTTACTATTACTATTCCCATTTCAAAGATGGGGAAATGAAGGTAACACATCCAAGGTCACAGAAGGACAAAGCAGGAAAGATAAGGCATCAGCCTAGACCTAGTGTATTCTTTGTGCAATTTTGTATCAATATTTTAAAAATGCACCAAAAAACCTAATCAGAATCTTCTGAATAGTAATCATGTGCTGAAAGATGGTGTATTCTTTTTGCATAAAAGATTTTCTGCATTACAGCAGGGGGCCCTACCCTGATGTGTCAGGAGGAAGAAGAAAATTCATTTCTTATACCAGCCTGTCAGCTGCCCTTTATGACTGAACCATATACCATTAGACAATCACAAACAGTGACAAGAGCTTTTGCGCTATAGTGATTCTCATGTTTGAATTGGTTTGCTGAAATGCTGCACTCCGCTGCATTACTGGAAAACACTACAAAGAACAGTTGTGCAGGACCATGCAATAGTTATCATTTTAGATGTTTAATCTGGGTGTTTTAAATACTACTCTGGTTTTGTTCCAGTGTGCTTGATACGTGAAGTGTGTATTTTTAAGAGCTGCATTAAAAGCACAAGAAATGTTATATTTTTATGGATTAAGTAAATCCTTCATTGTTGATGTAATCACATCTTGAAAGTGACTGAAAATAAAAATCCTCCCGATTTTCATATACACATAATTTTGATAGTGTATTTGTACCAATTTTACTAAAGTAAATTCACACCCTCTGCAGCTGGTTTAATTCTCATACCTACCTTAGGGAAGACTTCTATAGAAACACAGAAGATATGTGCACTTACATTAACTCCCGGTAGATTACAAAAAATAATCAGAACCAAATGGAAGATATACTCTTCATCATATATTTTCCAACTTGAAGTAGTTTTTTTTTTTCCTGCATACTAAAGCAAGTGGGGACCTTCTACATTATCTCTAGTCCCTTTATAACTCCTTGAGTAAGTGTATTGCAAATAAGCACATTTATCATTGAAGACTGTTAGTAAAGAATATAGTATTTATTCAGATGATTCAGAGACACAACGTTTGAAGAGTTTTTAAATTGCTTATTTGGTTTAGAGCCATATTCACTTCTTGACCAAGATATTGTTGTGATGAAAGTAAGAAAGCTTATCATTTCACTGATCTCTGTCACAGCCAATGAAAACATTAATTTTAAAGAATTAAAATGTAGGAGTAGGCTATATGAATTTTAGTAATGAGTTTCATGTTTAAATTATTAGAAAATTTAATAGAACATATATTCAAAAGACACTACATTTCTTGAGTCAACATGAACACTCTGAAGAGATTTTAGGATGAAAAATTAGTATAGAACAAAGCCCACTGTGGAGAATCACTAAGTACCAGCTACGATAATGACCTATTACAAGGCGCCTGGCTATACCATGGACTTGATCACGGAGGTCGACTCCCGTTCTTTGTGTACACAGTGATGTGTGATACATCTTCTTTCCTTCTTTCTTGAAACTTGGCAGCATATGATAAGGGGGCTGTGTGTATCCTCTGGCTCCTGCATTATAACAGGATTCTATGTAGTAAGGCCATTAAGACCTTAAGTTTATGAATGCATCAATGGTGACTTAGATGGGAGATTGCAAAATGCTGTGGCTGGAAAACTCAAGCTTACATATTTATTTATTTAGAAATTTCCCCTTAACTGCCAAAAGGATATGGAGTGGCTTCCACACATAGAGCAATGGGGTAAATATATTAAAACAAATATTAGCCTTTTAGACAAATATTTTCTCGTTAGCTTTCTCTCTGTGAAGAGAACGAGGTTAAAAATGGTTTGAAGTTTCTTAAGTCATTATGTTCTGTGGCTTTTCTAAAATTAGAGTGTCACGTTTTCAGTAACTGTGTTAGTATTTACATAATTTTATTAATTTTTATTACAGTTCAAAGCATACAACCATTTTACCAATTGCCTTTTTGTAATTAGAATGTTATATCTTCACTTTGTTTTGGCTCTCAGTGAACACAGTAGCATCACATTTCATTAGCAAATACAGAACAGTATTTCCTGATGTAATTAGACAAGTGTATTTGGTGTTTAACATGATTTTCATCTTCATTAGAGAGAGATGTGAAACTTAGGAGTCTCCTTTATCACTTTGAAAATTCTTCTGCCTTGAAAGAGTGTCTCTGTGTAATTTTCTTGTTCCTGTTTGATTTTGTAAGGCAGCATGTCGTCTGAATCTGTGGATGTAGCAAAGTATCTTCATTTGTCTGGTGGAAGAATACAAGGGGGTATGTGTGTGTGCGTGAGATACAGAGAGATCTTATTTGGAAGGACAACATAAAATGATTATTTTGCTCCACCTGAGAAAGTTTTTGGGGATTAGACTTGCACATTTAACAGCAATGTTTCCCTTTTTCTCAGAACTGAAGTACTTTTGAACACTGGCTACCTCGCTACCTAAAACCTACTTTGTGGAGACCAATGGTGGTTTAGGGTTAAATTAAAAGAACATTATGTACTATTGGACAGCCTTTTATTTAAGAACACTGGGGAAGCAGACTCAGTAACAGCCATTTGGCACCATATCTCCTTCTTCTACTAAAAATATGAATTATTTATTCACGCTATAGAATAAACATTGGAAATTAAGGATTTGAGGCGCTTTAACCACCTACATTTCTTCCTTCCTCACTTTCGCCCTCCCTCTCTTTCACAAAAAAGTCACCTAATCATGTTGATTAGTCTTATTCCTTTTTTATTTGTAAAATATGGAAATTCATATATTTCTGTTTATGTCAGTTTTAACTTGGGTTCTTATATCTATACAGTACTGTCCACGACAAAAATGTTGTTAGAAACGGTGTTGACTAATACATTATATAGTATTAGGTACTAATTATGATAATATAAATTGCTGTTTGAAAGTACACAGAGGTTGAATACTTGTGATACTTTTCATAGTTAAAATTGCTTATGGTATTTACTTACATTTAGGACAGTTCTTTTTGGTAAGGTCTTCCTTTGCCGTGGTTTTGAATTGACTGCTTAGTTCAATGGAACAGCTAGCAAGTAAGGACCCTTTGTGATGGTCTCAGAACTTCAGTATGATAGGATAAAGTAGCATGCTCTTTTCTTGTGTCTTAGGCTGTATTTTGTCAGGTATGTCTTTAAAATATTACTTATTTTACTCTGTTTATTTCCTCAAGGGATTTTAATTAATTTACACAAAAATGGCAAAATACAAAACATTTTAAAAATCAGGATTAAGGAAAACTGGAATTAGAACAAAAGACAAGATCAGAAAGAAAACAGGACATATTTGAAATAACTATGCTCTATACTGATGCTAAAGCTGAAACTGCAATACTTTGGCCACCTCATGCGACGAGTTGACTCACTGGAAAAGACTCTGATGCTGGGAAAGGTTGGGGGCGGGAGGAGAAGGGGACGACGGAGAATGAGATGGCTGGATGGCATCACTGACGCTGTGGACATGAGTTTGAGTGTACTCCGGGAGTTGGTGATGGACAGGGAGGCCTGGCATGCTGTGATTCATGGGGTCGCGGAGAGTCGGACACGACTGAGCGACTGAACTGAACTGAACTGAACTGATATTTAGGTTTAAGTTTTCTGGTGGCCTAAGTGAAAAGGGAAAATTGGATAATCGTTCAAGAGGGAGAAACAAATATTTTCTCTGGTGCACATAAAATTTTTCTTAGCACATATCCCCAAAAGAAATTTCTCTTGTAGAGCTGTATATGAGAAGACTCATATGTGGTGTTCATAATTGTGTTCGTACAGCAAATGCAATAAAGTTTCTCCAAAACAAGACTTTCCCCCTTTTCATTAATATAAACGAAAGCAAAAGGAAGACTGTAAAGAATAGTTCTGAATATTCTGAAAAGAATAAAAGAATAATTTCCTTCAAGGATATGTGCTAAGAAAAAATTTATATGCACCAGAGAAAATGTTTATTTTATGTGCACCCATCTTAGAGTGTCCAATTTTCCCTTTTTACTTAGACCACCAGAAAGCTTAAACCTAAATATAAAGCACAGCTATTTCAAATGTGTCCTATTTTGTTTCTGAACAATTCCATAGGAGGTCCTGTTTTGTTTCTGAACAATTCCATAGGGGTGTGGAAAATATGGCACTAATGAGAGCATTTGATATGCACCTTGGTAGAGGGGTGGTTAGCTAGCAAGTCAGTTAAATTTCTCTCATGGGTGGTAACTAGTTTGAAGCTGACTCTCTGGTGAGGTATTCTCTGTGTGCACTGAGGTGATACATCCTCTTGGTGCTATGAGTGATCATCACAAACCCAGAGTCCCCTGTGAGCAAGTAGTTCCTTGTATAATCATTTCCTGCTTTGTCACAGGACCTTGCTACTTTGGTCACAGCCAGAGTTGGGTTTGTCCTAAGAGCCAGGACCATCTTCTGGGTCAGTATTTGAACAGTCAGGTAAAAAAGGTCCTTCCATTGTGGCTGCTCTCAGCAGGATGTGGATTGATTACCCAAATTGCATCCTTGTCCTTAAAGAGCTTGGCTTTAAACAGAAAGAAATGAGGCCAAAAAGGATGGCTCTGAAGTGAAGGGAGGCTCTGAAGTGAGACAAGCACAACCCCAAGTTCGAGAAGGAGTGGGAAGTGGAGGCACATGATGGTAGCCGCTGAACAGGTTTTTCAGTGGGATGGTGAGTGATGGTTAGCATTTTCACAGGTCTTGCTTGGAAAAAATTTTTCCTGATTCCTTACTGTCTTGGGCATCGTTAGAATAAGGCCCACTATACTAGGTAATCTGCATGTTTTTGTTCTTTGTAACCAAAAAGAACCAAACACAAGTGTCAACCCATGTTATCTAGAGATTAAATGAAAGGATACTTTATTATCCTTTAATAGAAGTTAGGAATTCTCACAAAATTCTTACCAGAATGAATCATTATGTATGTTTATTTATTTATTTTTTTGTTACGAGTGAGAGAAAGAGAGCAACTACAATTTTTTCCTGGTGTAAATTACAGGTGACACCAATTGGGATTATTGAGGCTTCTGTTTTTATTAAATCTATAAAAACATTTAGGAATTCTATACAGAAAACTTGTAATGTATTTGTTTCAATAACAACTCTGGCATTGAACATTGTGATGTCTTAAAACAGCATAAGATTTCTTTCTTTTTTGTGGCCATGCTGAGCTGCTTGGGGTATGTTAGTTCCCCGACCAGGGATTGAACCTGTGCCCTCAGCAATGAAAGCACAGAGTCCTAACCACTGGACCACCAAGGAATTCCCAAAACAGCACAAGATTTCTGAATACAGTGGCCCAAATGTTAAAGAATACTACAATTTGGAAGGTAAGGTCTTCTATGATTTACCAGGTCTTGGGGCTGATACCTTTGATTATAATCAGAACAAATAGGTAGGCTGCATTTACAGTGTTGTTTGTGTTTTGGAGAAACAATGTCACGGTATAATTAACCATCGGTTTTCAATTAGAGGAGTATGGAATCTGGGACTTCCAGCCTGTCCTATGGTCTCTTCCTACTGTAAAATCAGAATACAAAGGTACAGTGAGATAATTCTAATGAAGCAAAGTACATTCATCCAGAGGAGCACTCTGCTAGTGTGGTCTCTCTTCTCTAACGAAGATGACCTTTCTAATGAAACATAAAACCTACAATATACAACCTTACTAATATATTCTAATGCAATTAGGTCACACAAAAGGCTTGTTAAGTTTGTAATGTCTGCTTTCACCTTTACTAGAATCTCTAGTTACACCAAAAGTGTGTCGTTTCTCACCGTAGCATTGTAATTCTACTCCAAATAAATAGATGTTAGTTAAATGAAACTTCTAAACATTATAAATAAAATATATTAGAGTGCTTGATGATTTAAAAATTATGGAAGATATTTAAGAATAACAAAAAATTATTTTGATTCTTACTAATGGCCACTTCATGTTATCATTTTTATATTTAAAAGCTATTATGTGTATTCTTAGACGTAATTTTTAAAATGTATTAACTAGTTTCAAATTTAATAGTGTTTTGTAGGTGTCTCCATTAAGTGGTTTCCCCATGAGGAATAGTGATCTACTTAGAGCGGCCAATGCTTATGGGAATGTTGCCTTCCCAAATAAACATCCACGTTGATGCCAACCTCCTGTGCTGACCAGACTTGTTTGCTGAGCAGAGCGTTGAAAACTGACATTTCTGAGTTAAGCCCTAGTTCTTTTGAAAATGTATTAACCATCTGTCCTATATATATATATTTATTTATTTATATATATTAAAAAATATCACCGAATGACCTCTTAATGTAGACTTACTATTTTGCATAAATAAATATGGGGAGAAAGCAATCAAAGCCCTTGGAATTGCAAGCATACCATTTTATTCTCTTATCTGGCTACACGTGGCCACTCCTAAGCTGAAGTTTCTGGAGCTGCCGCTACTGCAGCAACCTGCCTGGCCTACGGTTCCCTAGAGATAGGAGGTTGCTTGCTTTCCAAGTGGAATTTATGTAACATAGATAACTGCCAGGAACTAAACCGAGCCCACAAAAGTTATTGAAGGTGTGAGATTAGATCCAGGTCTGGTGGAAGCGGGTGGCACACGAGACCCCAGAGGGGATTCCGAGGGAGCGGAGCTGTGCTGAGGCGGCGCGCAGGGTCCGCTCCCCGGCGGGCAAGTCTGGGCTGGCTTCGCCGCAGTCAGCCACCGGGGCGGATGTGGCTGCAGGCGCCGTAGAATCTCTTAATGTACCGAAGAAGAAAGGGGGCGAGGACAGCAGGGAAGGAGAACCGGGGGAGAAACGTATAAAAAATTCACCACATAAATTAGCTGGGCCGCTTGCCGCAAAAACTAGCAATTTCATCTGAATGTGAATCCCGCGGCTCATTCTCCAAGTGCCTGGAGGAATGGCATCACGTAATCTACAAGGTAATTATTAAAAATGCATAGATGGTCGCGTAGGTACAAAAAAAAAAAAAGTAAAGTTGTCTGCAGAAAAACATTAGAAGGTCTGCTTAGGTCTATGAATTGGAGTCTGTTTGCTTCTAACAGCTGCTATTTTGGGAATTCCTCAGAGGATGTTTAAAGAGCAAGTTTTGTATATTGAGGTGGCTGCTCCATTGTCGTGGACAGTTGAAACCAGAGCAAGCTATTGAGGGGAGCTAACGGTTTTGGCACTGGTTTTGGGTGTTAAGTATCAACTAACATGTTTATGCCCGCCCTTCAGATGTCCACATACAAAGACCCCTTTCTCTCCCTTCTGGCAAGAATCCAGGCCAATCTTGGAATGTTTAGTCCCCCGCCCGTCATTAAGGGCACTGTGTTAATCGTGGGGCTTCATCTCAGAAGCACCCTGGAAAGGAATGCTCACTGACCCACAACATCCACATTTCCGCTTCTGTGGAAATTGCATGCACGTGAACATGGGGTTCTGAGGCAGAACCAAGAAACAATCAAGTTCAAGTTCACTTAAAACTATCTAGAGATTTAATATTTTAGGCGTGCTTGCGAATAGGTCCTTGAATTGCTACAGTCATTTAAAAATCTGTGTTATACTAGAAATTATGATATTTGTGTATATACGATAAACACAAATATATATGTATGTATATATGAATATTTTTTCTCACCATATTTCTATGGAGAACACAGATACCATGTATTTCATTCAGTAGTATGTAGGCCAAGTCTTCGCCTGCTAAAATGATGTTAGCTTGATCTGAAATAATGTGTTTGAATTAAATTTTGATAAATAGGAAGATAAGCAGGTAGACAGAGAAATAATTCACCTTTTCTTGTAGCTTTAAACTGAGTACTATAACTGTGCTGGTATAACTAAAGCAAAAATTTGCCTCCATTTGTGATCTGTTTGGCATTAAAATTATGTTCTGTAGGCTTTGCCTAGGCCAAATATTTTAATGAGCTGTATGTTTATAAATTTATTAAAATAAAATCTTCTATCAATAGAGAAGAGAAATTTGAATCATTCTACTATTCTACAATTTGCAGGTACTTTTTGAAAATAAATATAAAGGAGCAAATAGTTTCTTTTGTGAATATTGCAAGTTGGGCAACTACAACTGGTTATTTGGGAAGGTGTTAAAATAAAACATGGTCTTGCTTCTAAATTATTAGGTTTTTTTATGCATATACATGTTTACTTAAAATTGTGACTTATTTGGATTGCATATAGCATTACGGTTCTTCTCACAGGCTTAGACTTTCATTCTTACAATTCAAGAATGAGTCTTGGCAATCCCCATTCTGTTCTGCATCAGTGAGTTTTGTTTTTTTATTTTACATATAAGTTAAGTCACATGGTATTTGTCTTTTTTTTTATCTAACTGACTTCACTTAGCATAATATCCTCTAAGTTCATCCATATTGTTGCAAATGTCAAGACTTCACTCTTTTTTATGGCTGAGTAGTATTCCATTATATATATATATATATATATATATATATATGCCATGTCTTTATCCATCCATTCACCACAGATGGTAACTAGACATACTGTGGTGCTCATTCCACAGTGGATATAGATATCAAATCATTATGTGGTACACCTGAAGCTAATATAATGTTACATGTCAATTATTTCTCAATTAAAAAAATGATTCTTGAATCTTTGGAAAAGCAGAAAAGTTTTCCTTTACATACCAACTATTTTGCATATTTATGCTGTTAAATTTGCATTTTTTTCCTTCAAGGAATTCATGCAAGAAAATAATAGTGAGATCTATGATAATTTGCTTACTTAAAAAATCCTCACACATTAGCTTTATTTATTACTTCTCCAGTTGCATTGCCAGTATGGTGTCTTTTTTGAGGCCAGCATAAGCATGATTTTTCACCCTCCAGCTGAAATAGTGGTTTTAAAAATCCTTAGAGACAGGCCTGGGTTGCTTGCCGGGTCGGACATCTGTCCTGCTTGGTACTGTATGCCTGGCACATAGCTGGCACTCAATAAATAATTTGTGAATGCATGGCTGGAGAAAGACCTCCGGATGATTTATGCAAGTGTAGGGGGAAGCATTATGGCCCTCCTCTTGTCTATGTGTGAAGAAACCATAGCGTTTGAGAGGCCAACAGCCAGGGGAAGGGTCACAGAGGTTTCATGAGAATAAGATTTTGGTTTCCTGGTCCTCTAGAGACTAGGCTGCAACAGCCCTTTGTGCCCTTGTTGGGAGTAATGAAATTCACGAAACCTCACAGCCCTGCTGTCACTGTAACGTGTAGATGATGCAATTGGAGGGGATGGGAGAGCCTGGGGGTGGGGAGAAGGGGTTGGCAGAGGCATCCTTAGTTTGTGGTCAGTGGTGGCTCAGAAGGTAAAGAATCCGCCTGCAATGCAGAAGACCTGGGTTCGATCCCTGGGTTGGGAAGAGCCCCTGCAGGAGGGCATGGCAACCCACTCCTGTGTTCTTGCCTGGAGAATCCCCATGGACAGAGGAGCCTGGTTGGTTAGGGGTCACAAAGCTTCAGGACTGAGTGGCTAAGCACAGCACAGCCTGCTCTTCTCCATTCAGCCCTGTCTCCCCTCTGTGACACGACTCCCTGTTGACTTTAAGGTAACACCTCACCTCCCTTTGATATTTCCCTCCATTCTATGTTAAAGTCTGTGTTCTATGGGACTGTTCCAAATTTTCTGTTTCAGCATCCCAGTTGCTGACCACAATCCATCATTTCTTTTCATTATATCTTTTCTGTAGCATGGTAAAAATCTCTAGTTCCTTGAATCCCTTACCTTCTAACTTCTCTCTCTTTTCTTCCCTACTTAACTTAGATGTTAAACTCCATCCTTTAAATTATTCTCTTGCCAGCAGCCTCCACCCACTTGCCCCATTGCCCCACAGTCCTGCAGAACTGCAATCCTGGGTCACTCTAGTTCTTTGCCTCCTTCAGACCTATACCAGGCTGCCTTAACCTGCTGGAAAAGACCGCTTGGCAAACCAGAAATTTGGTAGTCAACCCTGACGGCTCTTTTCCCTATTTCCCTTCCCTGTTCTGTGTTTCTTACCTAAATTCCTCTTAGATGTGTTCTCTTCTCATTTTGCCTGTGACCAGAGTTGACTCATTGGAAAAGACCCTGATGATGACAGGGATTGGGGGCAGGAGAAGAAGGGGACGACTGAGGATGAGATTGCTGGATGGCATCACTGACTCGATGGACGTGAGTTTGGGTGAACTCCAGGGGATGGTGATGGACAGGGAGGCCTGGTGTGCTGCTTCATGGGGTCACAAAGAGTCGGACACAACTGAGCGACTGAACTGAACTGACTGATGCCCTGATGAGGGCACTATACTCTTTCACCTACATCACTGCACTGAGCTGCTAATGAGTCTCTGCCTTCGTGCTTGTCTTCCTACAGGTGACTCCACACAGCAGTCTTAATGTTCTTTATACATTTCAAATACGATCAAGAAACTCCACTTCTATCACCATTTACTGGCTCCTTTTTGGTTGAGAGCAGAATCCAAAGTTTTTATCATGGCGGGTCCCTAGGTGATCTGGCTCCTGTTCACGTGTCTGAGTTCACCTTGCCTCTCTTGTCTGTTTTTCCCCAACTGCAAAAGGGCTTCTGCAGTTCTGCAGATGCTCCATGCACTCTCTTCCCTTAGGATTCTCTCTCCCTCTCCCACTCTTCGCCCTCACACCCACACTGCATTTCTCCTGGTGATTCCCTACTCTTTCCAGTTTTTGTTCCAAGGATTCCTTCCCTGAGATTCCTCCTCCCTCCAAACATATCTGAGTTTTGCTCTGACCCAGTGCTCCTAGGGCACCCTGTATCTCCTCTAGGCTAATACCTAGAATCCCTTATTTTACGCACATATTTGTTTATATCCTCCACTGTTTTATAAAATCCCTGTTCCTCATTTACTATCGTGTCCCAGTGCACAGTACAATACTTGTAATATAGTGAGGGGGTAAATAAATATTTGTAGCAGAGAGTACATAGTGATGGTGAGATAGACGAACAGGAACCATACTGCCTGGGTTCAAATTCCAAGGCTGCCAGTTACTTGCCGTATAATCTTGGATAAGTTATGTAACTGTTCTAAGTCTTGCTTTCTTATCTAAAAGGTGGGGATTTTAATAGTCCTCACCTGGTGTGGTTGTGCTGATCGCTGAGTTACTACATGTAAACTGTTCAGAACAGTGCCTAGCACAGATTAAGCACACCATTGACTACTGATAGTCATTAAAATATTTAATATGGCCATTTAAAAGCAGCGTGAAGCTATCTATCATCTATAGCTATAGATATATCTTCAACTGAGAATGGCCACATCTTTACACACCTTTATGAACTAGTTGTGCATGTTAAATTGAGTCTGTAACTCAATTAGTTGAACATGTTTCCCATTTAAATAATATAAATCTCAATCTAGACTTTCCCTTTAGTGATGCCGAGAGCATGGCCGTGTACACTTTTACACAGTGACCTGTGTCACTTCATCTTTTTTTCTCTCTAAGTGACCTCACCCAGCAGCACCAGCAATGGACTCGGCTATCAAGCTGAAAGTGTCCGTCTTTATATCCATCTCTAAAACCTGGCAGTATCAAGCTTACTGAATTTTTAAATTAGTGCTTTCCTTAATTTTTAGATGCTTGGAATTGTCCTTCATCTACTTAGGGTGACCTGAGGTGGAGACAGTCATACTTTTTTCCATAAGAATGCGGTTTCCAACAACCTTTTATAAGTATCAGAATAGAGTCTTGCAAATGCTTAGTTCTGTGTCCAGAGATATGCATCAGTTATAATAGTGAAACCTGGAATAAAGAACCAGCATTCCATGGTGCTCTTGAATTCACAATAAAACCTGACTGCAAAACAGTGTTAGGAGAGGAAAACTCAAGTATGAGAATGTAAAATATGGTATTTTTTTGAAAATTTAACCATGAATTGATGCTACACTGGTTCAACTTTCTCATAAGGTAAAGAGAATTGATAAAAGAGGTTCTTAAGTGTGTGTATGTGTTTGTCACACAAATATACAGATAGCCTGTGTAAATAAAATGAAGCACTGGAAAGGATATCAGACAGCTGTCCCTAGGTCTTCCAGTTATTTGAGGGCCAGAGTTTTGTTCACTCTTTAGTTTGTCTCTTGGGGAGAGTTGGGTGAAAATCTTTCATCTGTGCCTTTGATGGCTTTGAGTCCTAGGTCCTGCCAGGTGAGCTGTTCTTATTTCTTTCCATCCTTCTTTACCCTGTCAGACTTCTGCTGTGGGGCATTCTTAATCCTAGGGACACTACTTTCTATATGCTTTCTCATTAATTAATCTTTGGCAATCTGGTTTCTGGCTTTTTAAACTCTACATGAAAATGACAAAGTCACCTGTGATCTTCTGACGTTTTCCTAGCCTTGATTCACCTTCAGCTTTCCTTCTAGTTAATGATGTCCATCAAGGCCCATTGTTGAAACACAGCCCTGTTTGGGTGGCAGTGACCCTGGGCTTATCCAGGTTCTTTTCCTAGTTTTCTCCACCCTGTCTCTGCTGGCTCCTCTTAATTCTTGCATGTTCAACGGAGGATTCACCAAGTTGAAGCCTCTTCTTTTTCTTCTTTAATTTCAGCCCTTTGAGCATTTTGTTCTCCTCTACAATTTGCTCTGAGCTTTGTGAAAGAAGGAACACTGTGTTTTTGTAATTCTTATATCTGTTCCTTATTGCTTAACCCAATACCTGGGTCGTGGTATGTGCTCTAAGTCTATTGCCGTGAACTTGAGCTGTGCAGATGATTCCAAAGTCTAAATGGATAATTCTGACTTTAGTCCCAATAACATTACCTCCTTCCTGTGCATGTCCAATAATAATAAAAACAGCTTCTGCTATGAGGTACCTGTTATGGGCTAGCCAGTCTGCTAGGTGATTTAAATACACTATTTGTACTCTGTCCAACAACCCACCAAGGTACATATTATCATCAATACTTTAAAGTCAGAGAAAGTTGACATCCACTTGGATACCTAGAAGGCATCTCAAACTTGGCCTCAAAAGAACTATTGGCCACTCTTGCTCCAATCAAGTCTTCTGCATCTCAGGAAGCAGTGTCTCATCCATCCAGATAGTCTCCACTCACTGCTTTGTCATCCCACATCTAATCCATGAACATGTCCATTTGGCTACTCCTGATCCATCTGATTTCCCTTGTTTCCACTGCCCCATCCCAGTCCAGGCCATTATCATCTTTTCCAGGCCAGTACAAGCACCTCCTAACTGGACTCCCCTTCCATCCACCTGTGCTCCATTCCCCACACAGCAGCCTGTGGTCCTTTAATCTCATCACATCCCAGGAGTGGTCACATTCTGAGGGTGGCTGTGAAAACTACCTACTGGTTTGATTTGATGTTATTAGCAGTGTAGCTATACTTGTGCTCTGCTTTAGGAGAAATGTTTGAAAATTTAAGTTCTTTAAAAATATCAAGTGAGGATTGATTCACTTATGAAGGGATTAGCAGAGGCATCTGTAAGCAAACCTAAGAGATAATTATTTTATTGGAAAATGCTACACTTTATATCATATACCTAGATAGCATATTAAAAAGCAGAGACATTACTTTGCCAACAAAGATATGTCTGGTCAAAGCTATGGCTTTTCTGGTAGTCATGTATGGTTGTGAGAGTTGGACTATAAAGAAAGCTGAGTGCTGAAGAACTGATGCTTTTGAACTGTGGTGCTGGAGAAGACTCTTGAGAGTCCCTTGGACTGCAAGGGGATCCAACCAGTCCATCCTAAAGATCAGTCCTGAATATTCATTGGAAGGAATGAAGCTGAAACTCCAATACTTGGGCCACCTGATACAAAGAACTGAGTCATTGGAAAAGACCCTGATGCTGGGAAAGATTAAAGATGGGAGAAAGGGAGGACAGATGATGAGATGGTTAGATGGCATCACTGACTCGATGAACATGAGTTTGAGTAAACTCTGTGAGTTTGTGATGGACTGGGAAGCCTGGTGCGCTGCAGTCCATGGGTTCGCAAAGAATTGGACATGACTGAGCAACTGAACTGACTGATTGACACTTTATAGAAACATAATATTTCTTTAAATGGCAGGCACTTAAAATATTAGCTCATTTACTATAATTTATTTGTACAACACTTTGAAGGGATATATTGATTATGTAATGTGAGGAACGTTCATACCCACATATAGATAATGTAATGTATGCATCTCAAGTTTTATTATCCTATTCAAACAAAGAGTGGTATTTGTATTGCCTATAATTTTGATTTTCATTGAAATCTGACTGCTGGAAGAACAAATAACCAAAGAGAGAAGGAAGATAGCCAAGGGAGCTGTCATTCATGGTTCCATGGTTCTTGCTTTTAAGCCACTGTTAGTCATTTGAGATCAAATTATCCAGTGCTGGCTGTGAGATTCATAGATGTCACCGGCTCTGGTTATTCCAGACTAGGTATACTGGTCCAGGAAGCACACACTTGGGTACTAAATATAAGTCCTGTTTCTCTTGATACAGTGTTACAGTATGTAAAAAGTTCTCACATACAGAGATTCATGTTCATGTCTTTGAAAAAGTGTTTCAAAAAGAACCCAACTCATTTTTGTATTAGACAAATATGATTTTTAATGATTAACATTAATTTATCAGAAATGCAAATATTTATTTCTTTTTTAATTAGTGGAGACAAGTTACAAGTGAGAGTTCTGTCAATGTTTGCTTAATTGGTATAATTCTCACTTCATTGAAAAGTATTTACCAATGCTCTTTGTTCAATGATCTGAATTTGCTCTCATGGAAAAGCAAAAGTAGAAAATGCCTAAACTCCTCCTGTGTGAAAGTGTCTTCTTTTCTTTTTTAGGGGGAGAGGGTTTTCCCAAGGTCTGTGACAAGGTCTCCTCTCTATGTTTAAGAAATTATTGACTTTGGTGGAGAATTTGTTACTTAGAAGATATATTTGTTAGTTATTTACAGATAATACAGTGCCTGTGTGTGCTTAGTTGCTCAGTTTTGTCTGACTCTTCGTGACCCCATGGACTGTAACCTTCCAGGCTCCTCTGTCCATGGGGTTTCTCCAGGCCAGAATACTGGAGTGGGTTGCCATGCCCTCCTCTAGGGGATCCTCCCAACCCAGGGATCGAACCCAGTCTCCCACATTGCAGGCAGATTCTTTACTGTCTGAGGCACCAGGGAAGCCCCAAGAATACTAGATTGGGTAGCCTATCCCGTCTCCAGGGGATCTTCCCACTCCTGGAATCAAACTGGGGTCTCCTGCACTGCAGGCAGATTCTTCACCAGCTGAGCTATCAGGGAAACCCATACAATGGCTATTCAGCTATTAAAATAATCATATTTTTAAATACCATTAATGGAAGGGAAAATGAAATATAAGGAAATTACAAGGCAAATTTCTATTAAAAGTAAGATTATGTTTTGGAAATTTAAGATGGTCAGATTCTTTATGCTGACAAAAGGTCTGTAGAGTCAAAGCTATGGCTTTTCCAGTAGTCATGTACAGCTGTGAGAGCTGAGCTGAGCTGAGTGCCGAAGAATTGATGCCTTCAAATTGTGGAGCTGGAGAAGACTCTTGAGAGTCTCTTGGACAGCAAGGAGATAAAACCAGTCAATCATAAAGGAAATCTATGCTGAATATTGGAAGGACTGATGCTGAATCTGAAGCTCCAATACTTTGGCCACCTAATGCAAAGAGCCAACTCATCAGGAAAAGACCCTGATGCTGGGAAAAGTTGAAGGCAGGAGGAGAGGGGGACAACAGAGGATGAGATGGTTGGATGTCATCACCGACTCAATGGACATGAGTTTGAGCAAACTCTGAGAGATGGTGGAGGACAGGGAAACTTGGCATGCTGCAGTGCATGGGGTTGCAAAGAGTCAGACACAACTGAGTGACTGAACAGCAACAATTCTTTATTTTGCTTCAAGTTTCCTTTTATGGTTTCTTTCTGTTTTTCCTTCTACTCCCCCATCTCTCCTCCCTTTTCCCCTTCTTTGTCTGTGGACTTCTCTTCCTCATCTCAGCTCTCTTACCCACAAGTCACATCCTAGGTGATCTCTTCTTCTACCTCTGGATGAAATTTATCGTCACTGCTAAGTTCACTCATGTCCCTCCATGGCTTCAGCCATGCCTCTGACAATGACAAACAAAATTTATCTTCTGGCTTTACCTCCTCTCAACACTTGAAATGTATTTCAAGGAGTACCTCAAATTTAATATCTCTCAAAGGGAACTTACATCCATAATCAAACTTTTCTTGCATTTCCACCTTGGTTGATGCTTGACCAAGGAACTTAGCATCTCCCCAGTGACTCAGGCTAGAAACTATGTCATCCTGGACTCCAGTCTCCACCTCATTCTCTACCTCCTGTCCTAGGGTCACCAAACCCTGTTAATGTAATCATTAAATCTTTGTTCTTTCTGTTTCTTCCTGTGCAGACTCACCATCATGATGAAAATCTTCACTGTCTCTTGCTTGTGCTTTTGCAATAAAATTTTAACACATCTTCTTACCTCTAATTTCGTTGATGTCCGATCCATTAATTGGTATAATTCTCACTTCAAATAACTAACAAATATATCTTCTAAGTGACAAATTCTCCACCAAAGTCAATCCATTCTTTTTTTTTTAATTTAATGAATTAATTAATTTATTTTTGGCTGTACTGGGATTTGTTGCTGCACGGGCTTTTCTCTAGTCGTTGTGGGCAGGCTTCTCATTGTGGTGGCTTCTCTTGTTGCGGAGCACAGGCTCTAAGGTGCTTGGGCTTCAGTAGTGGTGACACATGGGCTTGGTAATTTCAGCTTCTGGGTGCTAGAGCACAGGCTCAATAGCTGTGGCACACGAGCTTAGTTGTTCTGCAGCATGTGGAATCTTCCCAGATCAGGGATCGAACCTGTGTCTCCTGGATTGTCTGGCAGATTCTTTACCACTGAGCCCCCAGGGAAGCCCTCCAGTCATTTCTATATGCTGCCATTAGAGTAACATTTTCATATCCCAATTCTGACTCTGTTGAAACCTTTGATGGTCATATTCTATCAAGTTCAAATTCTGTTGAAGGACATATAAAGTCCTTCACAATTTATTTTTCTATCCTCATTGGCAGTGCTGTGTAATGGTTAGAACTTGTACTACAGCATAGTGATTATGGACAACAATTCTGTATTATGAACTTCAAAACTGCTAAGAGACTGCTGCTGCTGCTAAGTCACTTCAGTTGTGTCCGACTCTGTGCGACCCCATAGACGGCAGCCCACCAGGCTGTCCCTGGGATTCTCCAGGCAAGAACACTGGAGTGGGGGTTCATGCTCTGGTGGTGGTTATATCGCAATGCATAAATGGATCAAATCAACACCTTGTACACTTTAAACTTATCCAATGTTATATGTCAATTATGTAGAAATTATAAAAAAAAACACCTGTGCTAGAGTCCAGCTATTTGGATTTTTATATTAGTTTTGTTCAAATGAGATCTTAGGCACATTATTGAACTTCTCTAAACCTCAGTTTTCTCATCTGTAAAATCTGAGTTATTTTGAAAGGTATTCTGAAGATTGAAAAATGCATGAGTGCATGCATCTAAAGTCCTTTGAAAAGTAGACATCAGCTACATAATGTTCAATAAATAAAAAACTCTTCCTTCAAGTGCATGTGGAATTTCACGCTGTTCCCAAACAGGCCACATGTTGTC